>NC_066564.1:10601330-10703008 GCF_024679095.1 Eriocheir sinensis
TAAGGGTTCTTAGCTTTAACACTTGAAGCTTAAGAAATAAGATTGATGAATTGCAGTGCCTAACTAAAACAGAGGACTTTGATGTAATTGCCATAACTGAGACATTTATTGACACTGCTAATAATGACTTAATTTCTGAATATAATATAGATAATTTTATATTTTTCAATAAAGACCGAGTTAATCGTAGAGGTGGAGGAGTGGCTCGTTACGTCAAAAGTAGCTTACACCAGAGGACAGTACTGAAGAACACTTGAGCGTGAGTACAAATACCGATCAATTAAAAATCAACATATCCATCACTTATAGGCCTCCAGGCCAATCACACGAGGATGATGAAATAATGTATGGCGTTTTGCAAAGAACTCTCCGAAACAGTGATGCATTGATTTTCGGCGATTTTAATCTACCGCATATAGACTGGCAGACACTCACGGGATCCGAAGGGGAATCGCACAGGAAGTTAGACTTCGTTGAAAATAACTGCCTTAGCCAAATGGTTAGTGAACCAACACACGATAGTAATATTCTTGATCTTGTATTAGTAACCCAAGAGAACTTAGTTGACAATGTCAGCGTTGGCGAACACCTCGGATCATGCGATCATAGACTGGTACGTCTCGACATAAGAGCTCAAAGAAGGATTGCAGAAAATAAGGTATTGGTTCCCAATTTTAAAAGAGCGGATTTTGAAAGAATAAGACTGTCATTAACGAACTTTCAATTAGTATCCAACATCGACGTCGAAGAATCTTGGTAAGAATTTAAAGCTCGATTACTAACTGAACAAAATAAATCCGTGCAATCTTGTGAAAAGCGCCGAAAAGTTAAAAATCCTCCGTGGTTTAATAATGAAATCAAACTTGCTCTCCAAAAGAGGAACTTGTTATATAGGCAAAAGAAAACTGATAACTCTACCGAAAATAGTACACGGTACTACGAAGCAAGACGACAAGTCAAAAGTTTAATCAAGCAGGCGAAACGGAGGCACGAAGTAAACATTGCGGTAAATTGCAAGTCAGATCCTAAAAGTTTTTTTAGATATGTAAACAACAAAAAAGAGATTCGAAGTGGGATTGGCCCATTAACAGATAATTCGGGAAATATTGTGACAGACAGCCAACACATAGCGAACACGTTAAATTCTTATTTCGCCTCGATTTTTAATAGTAATTCTATGATACTGCTGCTGTTCCTAACACTACTGAAAATCCCAGTCATTCCCTCCCTGACTTTGAAATCAGTACAGATGAGGTTCTCAAAGCGCTGCAGTCACTTAAAACTAACAAAAGTCCAGGACCTGATAAAATATATCCAAAATTACTTAAAGAAATATCATGAGAGATACTCAGACCTTTAACAATGCTGTTTAATATGTCTTTGCACCATGGTATCGTTCCTAGTGATTGGAAAATGGCTAACGTAACACCCATTTTAAAAAAAGGCGACAGAAAATTACCGGATATTTACAGGCCAGTCAGCTTAACTTCAATTATTGGTAAATTATTTGAGACAATAATTCGAGATAAAGTAGTTAACTACCTAGAGTGTAATTCGCTAATCCTGGACTCGCAACATGGTTTCCGTAACAACAGATCTTGTTTGTCAAATCTATTAATGTTCTATAACGAGCTTTTTGCAATCTATGATGTTTCTAAATCACTTGATATTATTTATTTGGGCTTCCAGAAGGCATTTGATAAAGTCCACACTACAAGTTGCTTCATAAAATCAAGGGAATAGGCATCGGGGGTAAGCTTCACGAATGGATCAAGCACTGGCTAAGCAATAGAAAGCAAAGAGTTGTAATTAATGGAGTGACCTCTGAGTGGATGCCAGTCACTAGTGGTGTCCCCCAAGCCTCTGTCCTGGGACCCGTTCTCTTCGTCATTTACATCAACGACATTGACCTTGGTCTCAATAATTTCATTAGTAAATTTGCGGACGACACGAAAATCGGCAATGTGGTACTTACAGAATGTGACAGGCGGAGCCCACAAGAAGATTTGCGTAAAATATCAGATTGGTCAGTAAAATGGGAAATGCCTTTTAATATAAACATGTGCCAGATTCTGCAGGTTGGATCTAGAAATATAAAGGACTATGAAATGTGCGGTGTTGAAGTTAAAGGCGTTCACTCGGTCAAAGATCTTGGCGTCACAGTCGTGTCTAACCTCAAGTTTTCCCAGCAGTGCAACGAGTCCGTTAAAAAAGCAAACAGAATGATTGGTTTGATTAAGAGAAATTTTTCATTCAAGAATAAAGAACATAAGAACATAAGAACATAAGAACGCAGGAGTCTGCAAGAGGCCGGTAGGCCTGTACGAGGCAGCTCCTTTGACCCTAAGCTCCCGTGTATCTAACCCCACCTAATATCGCTGTCCATGAATTTATCTAGTCTATTTTTGAATGTGACAATTGTATTGGCACTCACCACATGACTGCTAAGCCTATTCCACTCATCCACCACCCTATTAGTAAACCAATTTTTGCCTATGTCCCTGTTGAATCTGAATTTATCCAGTTTAAACCCGTTACTTCGTGTCCTACCCGGTTCTCTTACCAACAAAACCTTATGAATGTCTCCCTTATTAAAGCCCTTCATCCATTTATAAACCTCGATCATGTCTCCACGCACCCTTCGCCTTTCTAGAGAATGCAAGTTTAACTGTTTGAGTCTTTCCTCGTATGGCAAGTTTCTCAACCCCTGAATCATCTTAGTCATCCTCCTCTGCACCGATTCTAACATTTTGATATCCATTCTATAGTAGGGTGACCAGAACTGAACCGCATAGTCAAGATGAGGTCTAACTAATGCTAAATATAGTTTGAGGAAGACTTGGGCTTCTGTTGCTTACGCTCCTTGAAATAAATCCCAGTACCCTATTAGCTCTATTTCTAGGTTGAATGCATTGTGCAGTTGGACTGAGATCAGATCTCACTAAGACCCCTAAATCCCTCTGGCACCCATAACTACTTATGAGAGTGTTATTTAAGCAATAGTTATGTGAGGGTTGTTCCACCTACACTCAGAATACTGCACTTACATTGAACTCCATCTGCCATTTATCCGCCCAGTCATATAATCTGTTGAGTTCACCTTGAGAATACTAGCGTCCTGATCCGACTCAATTACTCACCGATCTTGGTATCATCTGCAAATTTACTAACATCACTACTAATTCCTGTGTCTAAGTCATTGATATAAATAATAAACAAAAGTGGACCTAATACCGAACCTTGTGGGACCCCACTGTAACACATCCCCAGACAGATCTTTTACCATTGATTTGCACTCTTTGCTTCCTATTGCTAAGCCACGCCTTGACCCAGTTCAAAAGTTTACCCTTTACTCTGTGAGCCTGTAATTTAAGCAACAGTCGTTGGTGAGGAACTTTGTCAAACGCTTACTAAAATCAAGATAGATTACATCATAATTTTCATCTCTGTCAACCGCCTCAAATACTTTATTGTAGAAGGACAAGAGATTGGTGAGGCATGACCTACCTTTGTGAACCCATGCTGAGTCGTGAATTAAGCTATGTTTCTCTAAATGCTCCCGAATGTTCCTGGCTATTATGGACTCCAGCATCTTCCCTATAACCGATGTTAAGCTAATTGGGCGATAGTTTGAAGCAACTGACCTGTCCCCTTTTTAAAAATCGGCGTCACATTAGCTACTTTCCATAGGCTCGGCACATAGCCAGTATTAACCGACATCTTAAAGATGTCGGTTAGTGGGTCACTGATTATATCACCTAGCTCCTTTAATACCCTCGAAATATCCCGTCAGGACCTGGCGACTTGTTCTTCTTAAGCTTATCTATCTCATCCTGAACTACTTGCCTGGTAATGATTATATCCCTCAATTTATCGCCATCCCCCTCGTACACCTGAACTCTTTCCGGTATAGTCGTTCGATCCTCCTGTGTGAATACTGAAAGGAAGTAGTCGCTCAACAATGTGCTCATATTTTCGTAATTTTCTACTAGCTCCCTGTGTTTGATTTCAGCGGTCCAATTTTCTCCCGTGTTTTTGTTCTATACATCTGAAAGAAGCCCTTAGGATTACTTTTCGCCTCATTTGCTACTTTGATCTCATAGTTCTTTTTGCTATCCTGGTGTTTTTCTTAACTAATCTAGATAGTTCGACGTACCGCCCCTGAGATGTGTTTCCCATTCTTTATTTTCTGATAAATTCCTTCTTTAACCCAATCTCGTGTTTTAGTCCACGAGTCATCCACTTAGGATCATTGTTTTCTTTTCTAAGTGTTCGCTGTGGTATATGCTGTTCTTGCCCCTCTACTATTACTCTAACTAAATTATTGTAAGACATTTCTACCTGGTTCTCCTGGCTCTCCAATCCGCAGTTCTGGCCCTCATGAATCCCTAAATTATCCCAGTTTACCCTTCAAGATGTCTTCAAGCCCTCGTAGTTTGCTCTTCTAAAATCTGGCACTAACACTGGGTTTGGATCACGGGTTACCGCCCAGTCTAACCTAAAACGAACCGTTCTGTGGTCACTATTTCCTAACTCTCCGCCCACCTCCAACTCACGTAGCAAGTTCCCATTATTGGTTAGGACTAAGTCTAATATGTTATCTCCTCTGGTAGGCTCAGTAACTACCTGCTTAAGGAAATTATCTTGTATAACTTCAAGAAAGTCCTCGGCTTCCAGGTCACCCACTAGATCTTCCCAGTCTATATTCCTATAATTAAAGTCCCCCATTACGCAGACATTTCTACTCATACTCGCCCTGCCAATCTCCTGTAGTAATATACTCGTGTCCTGCCTGTTAAGGTTGGGTGGCCTGTATATAACTCCTAGAGTTATATAGAGTTATATAGAGTTATACTACCTTTGTATAATAGTTTCGTCAGACCTCATCTGGAGTATGCCGTGCAGTTTTGGTCTCCCCACCATGCAAAAGACATTGCTAAATTAGAAGGTGTTCAGCGTAGAGCAACCAAGATGATTCCTTCATTACGAAACAAACCCTATGAGGAAAGGCTGTCACATCTAAACCTGTTTTCTCTTGAAAAACGCCGCCTAAGAGGAAAACTGATCGAGTGCTTTAAAATACTTAACAGTTTTACCAACATGGATCCGACCAAATTGTTTGTGATGGATGATTCGATGCGAAAGAGAAATAACAGCGCTAAACTCAAATGCAGACAAGTTCATTCAGATTGCACAAAATTCTTCTTCACTAATGCTGTCATTGGAAATTGGAACAGATACCACCATCAGTGGTGCAGTGTAACTCAATTGCATTGTTTAAGAATAATCTTGACCGCTATCTCCTCCATCTAAATGTTCACTAGGTCAGTTTCAACGTCATGGTGGCCGCATAACAACTGTCACTTAGGTTTAGGACAGACCACCTAGTTTGGGCCTTGGGGCCTGTGTGGTCTGGTTATCTCTCTCTCTCTCTCTCTCTCTCTCTCTCTCTCTCTCTCTCTCTCTCTCTCTCAAATAATTAATGTATGAATAAGTATAAAATAACGACGGACGGAAGGAATAAACACCAGGAACACAAGAGGACGCAGTAAAAAATTGAGGAAAGGAAGATGCTTGAAAGACAAAGAAATATAGCTTCCCACAAAGAAATATAGAGGTTCGGAACAGACTAAGTGAGGATGTAGTATTGGCAAAGAGTGTGCAAAACTTTAAGGAAAAGTTGGACAAATGCAGATACGGAGACAGGACCAGACGAGCATAAGCCCAGGCCCTGTAAAACTACAACTAGGTAAATACCACTAGGTAAATACACACACAGGCGAAGACGAAGAAGAAGAAGGGAGAAGGGTGTGGGGAGGGAGAGTCAGTAGGGAGAGTCAGGTCAGGTCAGGTAGATAAAAACACACACACACACACACACACACACACACACACACACACACACACACACACACACACACACACACACACACACACACAGGTAAAAGTTAGATTTAAAGGGCGTACACATTGAAGTTTCCGGGGGGGGGAAGAGAGAGAGAGAGAGAGAGAGAGAGAGAGAGAGAGAGAGAGAGAGAGAGAGAGAGAGAGAGAGAGAGAGAGAGAGAGAGAGAGAGAGAGAGAGAGAGAGAGAGAGAGAGAGAGAGAGAGAGAGAGAGAGAGAGAGAGAGAGAGAGAGAGAGAGAGAGCACATAACGAAAGACATGAGTGATGGATGGAAAAATTTAAAGAAAATGATCAAATGAACCAACATATATGAAAAATATTGGAGCACTCTTTATCCTTCGATAAAAACATATTAATGATGATTTTGATAGCTAAGGACTCACCCCAAAGCCTTTTGTTGAAGTTCTCTCCCACCAGATATATGAGGCTAATGAGCATGGCCATGGCAATGATGAAAAGGGTGCGGCTTGGCAAGGACAGGTAAGCCAGCACAGGATACACCCAGTGGCCACTCTGGTAAGCAATAAAGCACACCCTGAAATAACAAGTTGTCTCATTAGAAAACCTATTAGGCACATGAATATATAATGTTGCTTTGATATAATTTACCAAAATATATACTATACACAGTAAAACCCAGACTACCCCGCCCCTGGCTCGGGAAGCCCTGAGTATCAGGCAAAAATCTGCCAAGTCAAAAATACCCCCCAAAAGTTACGAAAATCCGACCACCATAAGATTTAAGATATCCGTGACACGCAGCTGTTTATATGCATTTTGTGCAAGACAGTTTCAAGAATTTGAGGTTGTTCTTGCTCACTGGCCAGATGCCACAATCAGTGGGGTTACGTAAGTTGCTAATTCATTGGGGCAATGTTAATCATTTATTAGGTATTCTGTCACTCAATCAGAGGGGCCAAAATACAAATTTAGCATCACATGGTTATTATCCAGCTTGAATTACAAACTTTGGTTGGGGTTAATTAATTTTTGAAGGCTGATCAGAATTCAAACCCACTAATTTTGAAACAAAATGGTAGTATTCATTCAAAGCACACAAAACTTTACCTATGACAAATTACTAAGAAAAAACAATGCATTAGTATATTATCTGAATCTATCCCCTTAAAATTCTAATTCTGGCTAACTGAATATATGGCATTCAACTTTAATTCTGATGCACTGGTGTGCATGAATGTCATTCCCAAAAGGAATTATACTGAAGTTACATGAACAAGTTACAAACAACATAACATGAGGAGGACCAATAGTGAAATTGGTTGGAAAGATCAACCTCCATTCATGCATCACAGGCCCCCTCCTCCTGCCTCTTAAGGCGGTGTCACACTAGCACTTTTTCCGTCGATTAATGCGATTTCCGTCGATTTTTCATCGTTCCGCATGAACTTATCGCATGAATTTGTCAGACGATGAGGATCGTTTCCGCCTGCAAATTTCCGCCTTTGTTTACATTTCCAAGACCAAGACCGAGACTTTCCGCGTGGCTTCAACCTGTCTCAAACGCTCTCCTGCAGTGACAGCCTTCCTCATCCTGGTGTCATTTCTGGCAATGAGAGGTGTCACTAACTCCAGAAGTCTGTGGTACTGGCTCTTGTCCAACCTGATCCAATTCTTCAGAGTCTCATGATCCTCTAAACTCAGCTCTTTTAACAGCCTGTGGTACACACTTTCTCTTTCCCGACGAGCCAACCATGAGCACATCCATGCACATCCATACACAGTATTAGGTTCAGAGCAGCGTATCTTTGCCGCAGCGTGGACTCCATGTTTGTTTACATTCTTTGGTCTGTGCCGACGGAAAGTTTCAGACGAAACACAGTTTGTGTGTGACAGGCTGCAGCCAAGATATCGACGATTTTCAGAAAAACGACGGAAAAAGTTGACGGAAAAAGTGCTAGTGTGACACCGCCTTTAGCCATATATTTAGGCTCAAATCTTCCTTTTCAGAGGGTTGAAGTATACAGCATACATAGTAGGATTAATGCTGTAATAGGTTAGTTCTTAGCACATGCCTGTTTGGGAATGAAATGATTCATAGATACATATGAAGGAAGTTGGAAGGGAAGAACAGAAGTTTGACAGAACATAGAACAGTAGATAAAAGAATGAAGACGACTGTTAGAGATGCAAAACTTGAGAGGAAAATTTCTTGGTTCTAAGACCATGCTTATGATAGTACAGTCCTCTATATAACATGTGATAGAACATAATATAGAAATTTGCCTTAAAAGGAATTTGAGCTATATGGAGGTGTTATTTCAATGGGATTTATCAATCTAATGACATCGCATTACCAGAGATATCAAACAGAAGTTAACTGTCCATTGCCCGATCAGTTAAAAAAATCCGCGTTACAAAAAATTTCCACGGCAGTTAGAATTTTCTTCTGTAAATTCAGATTGCGCTAGACAAATTTCACGTTACAATAAACCACGTAAGACGAGGGTAAACTATATATATTTGAAAAATCACAGTCAGCCATAGTGTTGGGGTATGAGGCTCAAATTTGCTACACACAGAGTTGGAGTCGAGATGTCCCCCGGGATGCTTCAGCCCCCCCGGCCCTTATACAGCAAGGGTTCCTTTTACCCATGCTGTAAAATTTACACCCCCTTTGTCTGGAATCCCAAACAATGGAGCTGTAAATTTAGGCTACACATAGGAGCCCCATGAAAACACCTCACATGGCAAGATCACAACTCAAATTGAGATGTCATAGGCCTCATAGGCCTAGCACCAACACATCAGCAACACAAACTATGCCACTTGACAGAATCCTGGGCAACCCAGGTGATTATGGATTAAATAAGAGTTTTCACCAAGTGTTTAATGATGTGAGTTTGAGCTACCAGAGGGTGAAGATGGTATGATTAGAATGGAGCAAATTAAAGCAACTAAAAAGGAAATTGAAGATTTAATGAAACAACTGAAAAAAAGGAAAGCTGTGGAATCCTGTTATAGTAGTTGTAATTATATCAGTGTATTATTATTATTGTTATATATCACCATGTATTAGGAATGCAGGTATAGTGGAAAATACCCACTTCAGAGGGATCACGCCACCATTGTAGGAATGTCATCTGTCAGTGTTTACCGGACGAGCGTCTCGGTATGTGTAACAGAGCATTTTGTCAAACTTAGGGGTCACCTTGACTTACGTGACCAATTGTAATTTCATTATTTTCCAAGTCTCTAACGTCACTCCTTCCTGAGAGCTCGACTGACACAGACCTATTGTCTCAGCTCTCTCTCCAATGCTCCCTGTATTTTTAGGTTAAGAATACATTTCACCTAAGGCAGCGAGTGTTTCCCTCACGCCCCTGTTCACCCACCAAGACCCTGTCTGAGCTCCACGCAACCAAGCCTTCCACCGTTACATTATTGGTCATCAGCGGCGTCCCAACGTACCCTAGCCATCACTACCTCATCGGTTCTACAGCTCTACAAGCCACAAGAATTCACAGAACAGGGGACAGGCATTACGTTACAGGCGTTATGTTACTGGCGTTACGTTACAAGGAAGGAGTCACAAGCAGCCAGTTCAGAGTCTATGGGCCGTCAAGCCACAGACCAACTCCATTCGTCGGGCTATGAGCTCACTGCAAGCTACCTGTTACGCAGCAGGAGTCACGCCCTAGGGAAACCCCCGCCCGCGGCTGTCACACCCACCAACCAACGCCCACTGTGGCAACACCCTGCACCACAACGGCAACACTGCCACTGCCAGGACCGCCGACCAAACCTCCTACTGCAACAATCATTCAAGGGCAAGCTCGGACATCTACCGGGTGACTACAAGCAATTACCACCTCGGGCGCCCAATCTACAAGCGCTGCTCAGTAACACTCAAAATACGGAGAACACCGCAGCCGTCCTATGTCTGGCAAGGAGTTCCGGGAGCCGCTTCAAGCAACGCTTTGCTCAGCACAATTCTACAACACCTCCCAGTTCCCAGTGGTCCGCCATCGACACCAGCTTCTACGCTTCAACACCCAACCGCCGACGTCCTGCCGTTTCTCCACGATTCCAGGGCCTTGGTACCATAAGGCCGCCGTCCTGCCTTCGTCGCCAGTTCTTCATTTCACCTGATATTCCCGATATCGTTTCCTTACACTGTTTTTTTTCAGAAGTGCTGGTTAAGCTAATTGAGGTTTCAACTAAGTAAGAACGCAAGTTTCTGTTAATTCTTTGTGTCTGACACTGTCATTCATAATTGTGAGAGTAATCGATCATTCGCATACGATATTGATCATTCTCGGTTGTCTGATAGCAGTTAAACTGTATCTTCCTCCCGCAATTCACCTTTCCCTTAGTTTACCCTCCCACTCGTTTTCTTTTCGCCGCTCGGAAGAAAACCACCGTTTCAAGGCAAACTCATTTATTCCTTAAAAAACATCTACTAGTTAACTTTCCATTACGTCTAACAGACTACTTGCTAACCATCTCCTCTTGTTTTTAGGGGTACTGTGCAAATATCAATTCAGACGCATTCCGTATATATTTACAGCTAATAAACCATGATAATATATTGTCGCTGAGTTAAGCCAAGTTGTGAACAAAGAGACTCTCACTAAACTCGGCGACACTTTTAAGCATTTAAGACAGACCACAGACGAAGAGGAAACGGACCATGATAGAAAAAACGGTGAATTTAATAAGGTAAAATTACGTTCAGGCACTCATTATTCATCAATTCCAGACCGCGGAGATCATTCACCCCCGAGTTCGTCGGGATACTTACAACCCACTCAACCAAACTCGAACATGCCTCTCGATCCACCTGCTCCGCCCCCTCCTGCCGGGGGAACATCCCACTTGCACCCTCCACCGATTCGGGTCATTCCAACTCACGCCAGTATCCGACAGTTTGACGGCAGTGAGTCTGACTATTCGGCGAGACAGTTCCTAGATCTATGTGAGTCTGCCATCGTAAATTCCTCCATTACGGAAGATCATGATAAAATTGCGTTCATTCGGTCCCGGTTACTCCCATACTCTCGGGCACTAAATTTGATGCAGTCCTCGGCGTTCGCTTCGGGGGGCTGGGGGCCGGGGGGGAGTAAACCAAGCATCGTTAGACAGATGGCCCACACGGTAGATTCCCTCCAAAAGAATTCCTCAACAAAGCCGATTTGGGACGCCATGACTGAGGCAAATCACCTGGCAGTTGACTGTGTCAAAAGTCTAGAAGACACGCAATGGCTCCCACAGGGCAGTATGCAAAAACAACAGGTGAAGACCGTCTTGGAATTGCTTTTTTATTTATTTCATATTTCAGAAAAGAACTGCCGTTTTGCCCTTCCCTTGACCTTCAAACCAGGCGGGAAGTTGGTTGACTTCGTCTCAGAGTTAGAAGTCAAGGTTCAAGAACACACTCACAATCAACCACTAGCAGCAGCCGCAGCATTGCAGGCACAAAATAAGGCACCTCTCACCTGTATGTTTTGCAAACAGTCAGGACATTCCGAGAGTACATGTTTCTCGAAACGTAGGGACTCAACACACTCTACACAGGGATCTGATAGGAGATCAGGGGGATACAGAGGCAGCCATCACTCATCACACAGGAACCCTAGGCCACACCATCAGCGGAAGACTGCCTTTTGCCATGTCCACGGGAATTGTTTTCATGATACAGACAGTTGTTATGCAATGAATGGCCAGGGAGGAACAGAAGAACAAATCCTCGGCAGACAGTAAAACAAACCCCTCCACTTCTCAGAATAAAAAGGCATGACTCCGTGACAGCCACAAGGCATACATCCAAGTATCCCATAAGGACGATACTAATTGGGAGCAACTTGACTCAGTCATTGCCGCCTTGGGACGGACGAGCATAACTGCCCTCCCTTGCAAAGTGAGCAAAATTTCACTCACCTTAGCGGTAGACACAGGTGCGGCAGTCAATGTAATCTCAGATTCCGCTTACAGGTCACTGACACGACAGGCGAGAGGGGGAAATTGGCCGCTCCAAGAGAACGACCTGAATGTGATAGGTGTGACAGGCACCACTTTGGGTATCCTTGGGCGAGTACCACTAACAGTCAGCCTACATGAAAAGGTATGTCCCTTTCGAGATTTCTTTTATGTATCTAGCAGGTTTGCTTTACCCGTAGACGGGATCTTAGGATTGAACGCCATGAAAGACCTGCACATAACCATAAACCCTGAAAGCAACGCGATCGTGTATCAAGGACGACGCATACAGGGGATGGTAAATCCATCGCCTATGTTACCAGTAGTCCCGCCCTCAGAGGGGGAAAATGACCAACCCACCACAGACTCAGGATCTACCACCGCCCAAGTGTCATCTCTTACGGTCAAACCACACAAAAACATTACAGACTTGTGGCGGACAGTAACGGCAGTCGTAGAAGGACCTCAAATAGTTCCGGATCGTGCTGCAAAACTTGTTAAAATCCGGTTACCTAACGCCCCTCCGACGGGCAGTGCTGCGTGCATTGACGGCACACCACACATACACCGGGTGACGGTGGAGCTAACTCTCGTGACAGTCAAGGAGGGAGGTGTAGCAGAGGCATTGGTAATAAACACGTCAGGATCCCCTGTATCTTTAAAACACGGTGTTAGATTATGCCAGTGTCCAGTGTATGGGAAAAATGTAGCCTCGGAACCAGCTGAATTTTTTTTTTTTTTTTTTTTTTTTTTTTTTTTTTTTTACAGCAAAGGAGACAGCTCAAGGGCACAAAAAAGTAAACATTAATAAAAAAAAGCCCGCTACTCGCTGCTCCTAAAAAGAATCCAAAGAGGTGGCCGAAAGATAGGTCAGTTTCGGGAGGAGAGGTGTCCTGATACCCTCCTCTTGAAAGAGTTCAAGTCGTAGGCAGGAGGAAATACAGATGAAGGAAGATTGTTCCAGAGTTTACCAGCGTGAGGGATGAAAGAGTGAAGATGCTGGTTAACTCTTGCATAAGGGGTTTGGACAGTATAGGGATGAGCATGAGTAGAAAGTCGAGTGCAGCGGGCCAGGGAGGGGGAGGCATGCAGTTAGCAAGTTCAGAAGAGCAGTCAGCGTGGAAATATCGATAGAAGATAGAAAGAGAGGCAACATTGCAGCGGAATTTAAGAGGTAGAAGACTATCAGTATGAGGAGGAGAGCTGATGAGATGAAGAGCCTTTGCCTCCACTCTGTCCAGAAGAGCTGTGTGAGTGGAGCCCCCCCACACATGAGATGCATACTCCATACGAGGGCGGACAAGGCCCCTGTATATGGACAGCAACTGTGCAGGGGAGAAGAACTGGCCGGAGACGGTACAGAACGCCCAGCCTCGAGGAAGCTGATTTAGTAAGAGATGAGATATGAAGTTTCCAGTTGAGATTTTGAGTTAAGGATAGACCGAGGATGTTTAGTGTTGAGGAAGGTGATAGCTGGGTGTTGTCAAAGAATAGGGATAGTTGTTTGGAAGATTGTGTCGAGTGGATAGGTGGAGAAACAGTGTTTTGAGGCGTTGAAGGACACCAGGTTCTTCTTGCCCCAATCGGAAATAATAGTAAGGTCTGAGGCTAAGCGTTCTGCAGCCTCCAGCCTTGAGTCGTTAAGTTCCTGAAGGGTGGGTCTTCTATTAAAAGAAGTTGAATAATGCAGAGTGGAATCATCGGCGTAGGAATGGATAGGACAGTTCGTTTTGGAAAGAAGATCATCAATGAACAACAGAAAAGAGTGGGAGATAGGACAGAACCCTGTGGGACACCACTGTTAATAGATTTAGGAAGAACAGTGACCGTCTACCACGGCAGAAATAGAACGGTCAGAAAGGAAACTGGAGATAAAGGTACAGAGAGAAGGATAGAAACCGTAGGAGGGTAGTTTAGAAAGCAAAGATTTGTGCCAGACCCTATCAAAAGCTTTTGATATGTCCAGCGCAATAGCAAAAGTTTCACCGAAACGGCTAAGAGAGGATGACCAAGAGTCAGTTAAGATGGCTAGGAGATCACCAGTAGATCGCCTCATGGAACCCATACAGGCGATCAGATAGAAGGTCAGAAGTGGAAAGGTGCTTTTGAATCTTCCGGTTAATGATTGATTCAAAAGCTTTAGATAGACAAGAAAGTAAAGCAATAGGACGGTAGTTTGAGGGATTGGAGCGGTCACCCTTCTTAGGTACAGGCTGTATGAAGGCATACTTCCAGCAAGAAGGAAAGGTAGATGTTGACAGGCAGAGGCGAAAGAGTTTGACCAGGCAGGGTGACAGCACGGAGGCACAGTTTTTAAGGACAATAGGAGGCACTCCATCAGGTCCATAAGCCTTCTGAGGATTGAGGCCAGAGAGGGCATAGAAAATATCATTTTGAAGAATCTTTATAACAGGCATAAAGGAGTCAGAGGGGGGATGAGTAGGAGGAATATACCCAGAATCGTCCAGAGTGGAGTTTTTAGAAAAAGTTTGAGAGAAGAGTTCAGCCTTAGAGATAGATGAGACGGCAGTGTTGCCAGGACTGAGGAGTGGAGGACAGCTGAAGACGTGAAGTTGGAGGAGATGTTTTTGGCTAGATGCCAGAAGTCACGGGAAGAGTTAGAGAAAGCAAGGTTTTGACATTTTCTATTAATGAAAGAATTTTTGGTTAGTCGGAGAATAGATTTGGCACGATTTCGGGCAGAAATGTAAAGTTCATAATTAGCATTAGTTTGAAGGCTCTGGTACCTTCTGTGAGCTACCTCTCTATCATTGACAGCACGAGAACAAGCGTGATTAAACCAAGGCTTTTTAGCGTGAGGAGTAGAGAAAGAACGAGGAATGTATGCCTCCATTCCAGAGACAATCACCTCTGTGATGCGCTGAGCACACACAGAGGGTCTCTATCCTGGAAGCAATAATCATTCCATGGGAATGGAAAAGTACATCCTCAGGTCGTCCCACCGAGCTGAAGCAAATGCCAGAAGCATCGCCTCTTCGGTGGGTCCAGAGGGTGTACAGGAGCGATAGGACAGGATGCAGAAATAAGATTGTGATCGGAGGAGCCCAACGGAGAGAACAGTTTGACAGAATAAGCAGAAGGGTTTGAGGTAAGGAAGAGGTCTAGAATGTTGGGCGATCTCCAAGACGGTCAGGAATACGTGTAGGGTGCTGGACCAACTGCTCTAGGTCGTTGAGGATAGCAAAGTTGTAGGCTTGTTCACCAGGATGGTCAGTGAAGGTGGATGAATGCCAAAGCTGGTGGTGAACATTGAAATCTCCTCGGATGGAGATTTCAGCGACGGAAGAGTGGGTCAAGATGTGCTCCACTTTAGAATTCAAATAGTCAAAGAATTTTACATAGTTGGTAGAGTTAGGTGAGAGATAAACAGCACAGATGTATTTAGTAATAGAATGACAGTGAAGTCTTAACCAGATGGTGGAAAATTCAGAAGAGTCAAGGTCGTGGGCACGAGAGCAAGTGATGTCGCTAAGACGAGGCGCAACATCCAGCTTTGGATTGAAATTTAGGATAGAGATAGTAGGAGTGAGCAGAGTAGAGATTGCTGTCAGTAGCCTCAGAAACCTGTGTTTCGGTAAGGAAGAGAAGGTGAGGTTTAGAGGAGGAGAGATGATGTTCCACAGAATGAAAATTAGAGCGAAGACCGCGAATGTTGCAGAAATTGAGAAGAAAGAGGTTCGAGAAGTTATCAAGACACCTCTCGGGTCGGCAGCCAGAAGGGGAGTCCTCCCTGGGGGAATTTGTGGTCCCCCCCCCAGGCGGGGACTCCGAGGCTTGGTGTATGTGCGCCATTTTGAAATTTTAATTTTGGGAAAAGGTGTATATGTTGTGTGAATGTAGTGTGGTGTGGATAAAGAGAGGATCTGTCTTTAGAGAGCATGCTGAACTACTCTCCGGTGTAGGTGAGACAATAGGGAAACGGTTAGTGAGGACATGGGAAGGGTCTTTGGAGGGCTTCAGCTCCCTTCTCACCTCCCATATATACCTCACCGGGAGTGGCTTGCGCCCGTTCGGTAGGTGTCTTCCTACCTACTCCAGCCAACCCTTCAGCCCAAGTCTCAGGCATAACCTCAGCGCGTCAGGCTTCTCCCGAACAAGACACAGCTAATTTAGAGGCGTTCCTAAAAGTTGCACACTATTCCGAAATTAAGCCTACCTTAGTCCAGGTGCTGGAACAATATAGGGGGGCGCTTGCTCTACTGGGCGAGCCGCTTGGAGTTACGCAGTGTGCTGAACACCACATGAAGTTAAAACCCAATACCAATCCTATATAAATAAATGCATACAAACTCCCCAACAGTCAAAGAGAAGTAGTGCAGCAGCTTATATCTGATATGTTAGAACAAGGTGTCATCAAGGAATCGAACTCACCGTGGAATTCACCCTTGTTTCTGGTTCCAAAGAAAGACGGTTCTTACCATCCTGTGATAGATTTCCGGCGTGTAAACAACGCGACCGTGAATGACCATTTTCCTCTTCCCGCTCTGAGAGATCTTCTGATGTGTCTCGGTAGAGGAAATAAAGTCTTTACGAGTCTAGACCTGGTCAGTAGTTACTGGCAACTGCCTATGGCCCCCGAGTCCCGTGAAATAACGGCTTTCAGCACGCCTCATGGCCACTATGAGTGGACGAGGATGCCGTTCGGGCTCAAAGGAGCTCCCTTGACCTTCCAAAGGACAATGAATAGTATTTTTGGTGACTTGCTGGGCAACTCTGTCTATGTGTATTTAGATGACATCATCATAGCAAGTAAAGACGTGCATGCACACATGGAAACACTAAAAGCAGTCCTACACAGACTTCAAGAGGTCGGATTAAAGCTCAAACTCACCAAATGTGAATTCTTAAAGCCTCGGATCAAGTTCTTGGGGCATGTCATGGACGAATTCGGCATCCACACAGTGGACGACAAAATAAAAGCTATTGCCGAGTTCCCTCAACCAACGTCTGCGGACAAGGTACGGTCTTTCTTGGGAGTCACTGGTTATTACAGGCCTTTCAAAAAGGACTTCGCAGCACGCGCGAGTCCCCTAACCCATCTATTAAAGAAAGACGTACCATTTCAGTGGCTCCCAGCTCAACAAACGAGCTTTGAGGATTTAAAGAAAGCGCTTACACAGGCACTGGTCCTTGTCTTTCCAGATTTCAAGGACCCCTTTCAGCTTTGTACCGATGCTTCGACCAGTGGACTAGGAGCCGCTCTTATGCAAACAGATAAGTCTGGCAAAAAGCATGTAATAGCGTTTGTAAGTCGAGTACTAACTGCTCCGGAAAAGAACTATTCTGTTACCCACCTAGAGGCGCTTGCAATTGTATGGGCATTGAAGCATTTTCGAGACATAGTGATGGGATACAAAATTGTGGTGTACACGGACCACGCGGCCATCACTGATCTTTTTAAGGGAAAAAACCTACACGGTCGTCTGGCAAGATGGTTCTTAACGATCCAAGCATACAATCCTGAAATAAAATATATCACCGGGAAAACAAATGTGGTCGCAGATGCCTTATCACGAAATATTCCAATAGGCGTGATTACCACCTCAGAGGTCATCCACAACTTCACTTCACCTGAGCTACACACTGCTCAGCAAGAACACCCAGTGTGGAAGAGGGTAATTTACGCCTTAGAGTCGGGAGACGAAACAAACCTTCCAGAATTGCCAGTTCCCTTTTCACAATTTTTCCAATCAGAGGACAACCTCCTTTGTAGGTCATGGCCAACCAAACCAGTACCTATAGAACAACAGGTCATCCCAGACAAATACGTCCCCGTGACGCTTAAGCTGGTCCATGACACACCCATTGCGGGTCACCCAGGAAGGGACAAGACCTTGTCTGTCACCAGACAGAAATACTACAGGACAAACCTATATTTTTCTGGTAGTTTTCTGTGTGTTATGAAATAATCTGCTAACTCTTTCTGTTAAAAATCATGAAATCACTAATATCATGATTGACTTTTCAATGCCTATTAAACGTAAACCGCTGCCGCCGCCGCAAAATAGCTCGCAGAGAGGTTCAACTTGTTAACTGTTTCCATATTTCCCTCACCGTTCACAAAGATCACAAGCGGACAGACTATAACAAAACCAGGCAAATTAATACTTTTAATGCTGTGTATTCCCACAGTGCGCATGCGTGGTGGACAGCAGAATGACTAATTTCATCGGGGGGATATTTCTCGCAACACCGGCCAGTGTAGTGGACCTTCTTCTTCTTCTTTTGACCTGTAACGCTTTGCATCGCTTCTTAGGTCCTCCTTCTCCACACTTTTATGCTTCACAACATGCACTTACGGCCGCTTTCACAGTCATTTTGTTTGTTTTGATCGTTACCAATGGCGGCGGTCACCACTCTAGTATTTCCACGTGAAACTGGCCGATGGGGTAGTGGCGGCTGTGGGGTTAGCCTAGCCCCACACTAACCATACACTCTCAACATCTCTCGCTTCGTCTGCAGCCGCCACTACCCCATCGGCCAGTTTCACGTGAAATACTAAGCGGCGATCGCCGCCATTGGTAACGATCAAAACAAACAAAGTGACTGTGAAAGCGGCCCTTAGTTACTTAACAGTGCGCACTTATACACTTCACCCTGAACTTAGGTGTTTTTCTGTCCTTTTCTTTCCCTGATTTTGCTTTTCTATGCCCTTTTGCAATTTTTCACTGTTACTTTTCACCGTCGCTGCCATGCATTACAGGTCAAAAGAAGAAGAAAAGGAAAACAACACCGGGAGATCTACAATTTTCATAGACTTGAGAAAAAGATTGTTGGACTGTGGTTCCCCAGCACGGGGTGTTCTCTTATCTTGTTGATCAAGTAGTAAGCAAAGCAGCTCTGCCAGTCCATTTTACTAGTCTCTTGGTGGGCCATCTTCCACTGCTCCTCACTCCTCAGCCACTGCCGTCGTCTGTTTGTTTATATGCAGCCGTTTGGTACCCATGTACCCACGCTCGTACTCACAACCGTTTTCCATTCATAAGGACAACCAATAACTCACTCCCGGTTGGGCGGTTGCCCATAGCCCCAATGGTTGGACACCGCCTTTTAAGGCCAACGGTAGGTAGACGTGACCCGTACATGTCAAAGGACCGCGAAAGTCGTGGCGGTAATGCGTGAAAGTCGTGATGGAAAGAATTTAGGACTAAGCGCTAAACTCAAGGATCGTGAAACTCTGATAGCGTGAAACTTGAGAGGTATGTGTATATATATATATATATATATATATATATATATATATATATATATATATATATATATATATATATATATATATATATATATATATATACATATATATATACTGTATATATATATATACACACACACACAGGTAACTCGATTTACGCGAGTTTGGTTTACGCGTTTTTAAAATAACGCGGGGTCCAAAATCCAAATAAATGTTTAATTTACACGTTTTTTCCACTTATACGTGATATTTTATGGAGTGGCCACCAGATGTCTCACGCAACTGGACTCACACGGCGCCGCGGCCACACAGCTGAGCTCAGTTCTTCCCGCACGCCACTTGAACAGCAATACAGTACCCACGCTGCCACACTACTCAACAATAGGGGTGGGCAGGTACCGGTACCAGTACCGGTACTAACGGTACCAGCTATACGGTATGGTACCGGTACCAGACTGCTCGGTACCGGTACCAATACTAGCCAGTCGCTCATGGTGTCCCTCATTTCTTCCTCACACGAGTGAGGCTGAGACTGAGTGCCTGAGTGGATATCTCGGTGATATGGATATCCTCTCTCTCTCTCTCTCTCTCTCTCTCTCTCTCTCTCTCTCTCTCTCTCTCTCTCTCTCTCTCTCCACTAAATGAAGTGAATATTTATTTTCACAGAAACCTACCTCTTGTTTGATTTACATTGTTTTGATTTACGCAACCTCTTCAAGGACGCAATACTGTAAATCGAGTTATCTGTATATATATATATATATATATATATATATATATATATATATATATATATATATATATATATATATATATATATATATATAATATGCAAAATTACAGATTTACGATGACAGTGATGTCGCTAAATATAGCCTGTCTGGTGCAACATCAGATAATATCCTCTGCTGTAATCAGGGGCGATGCCAGACATTGTAGACATTGGGGACTTAACCCTGTCTGACAAAGGGGATGGGTCCGGGTGTATGCTCTGCTGGGAAAAAAAAATATAAACAACCCCATAGATAGTGACTTCTGGGGACATAAGAGACTTTGGCATAATGATAAAATTAATTTATATGTCCTACACTAGAATCAAGTTACTGTATAATGAATCAAGTAAAAAAATATATATCTTAACACCTTAAAACCTTAAAAAAAGATCTGGGGCTCAAGCCCTAAAAGCCACCCTCCCCCGTCGCCTATGGTTGTAATAAATGAGTGCGCCCAAAAAGTTTTATAACTATAATTGTTGTAGTGGTAGATGTCCTACCTTATCCTCATGTTTACTGAATTATGAAACCCACTTTAAGAGCAAGGGAACCGTATAAATCTCTCGCTAAACCAGTTTTCCATCCTAACTTTTCATAAACGATTGTTAAATCGATCAATTCTTGATCGTCATGAAAATTAACCTATTACCAAGTCTTCACAATAAAAAAAATCAGCCTATAACATTACATTTGGTGTGGTAACAAAATTCAATGTAAGATCTAAATAAATGTTAAAAGTTGACATTTTACTGTAGTCTCTGCTCAAGCATTACTTCATCCATTTTCTGTCATCGCTACTCCATGATACATCACAGCTATATCGCCCATCCCTCCCTCATACTCCCTCACCCTTGATGAGTGTGTCCCGACATTCCTTATATTGACATTGGTTCAGGGGTTCTTCCCTTTTTCCACTTTTGTATATGGGGACCACTTCGGCCCTCTTCCACTCCTTTGGCACTTCACCAGTTGTTATTGAGCATTTAATGATATCACATACCAGTCCAACCAGCTGATTTCTGCATTCTTTCAATATATAACCTGATACTCCATCCGGCCCTACTGCTTTCCTCTCTTCCAGCTCCCCCATTATCCCACCATTTTATATATCTCCTCTTTACTTACTATAACTTCTTCCATATGAACATCTATCTTGCTTTCTTGTGGTTTGTTGAATTGTGATTCTTTTGTAAAAACATGCTGGAACTTTTTGTTTAGTAGCTCAGTCATGTCTTTAGGATCTTCTGTTATCACATTCCCATCACTCAATCTTTCTATTGTTTCTGTTGGTTTGATTTTTCCATTTATGAATCTATAAAACAGTTTAGGTTGTTCCTTGCACATTTCTACAATATCTTTTTCATATCCCTTCTCTTCTTCTCTCCTTATTTTCATGTATTCACTTCTTGCTATCTTAAAATCTTCTTTATTCCTTTGATTTTTATTTATTTTCAATCTTTTCCATTCTTTGTCTCTTTTCTCTTTTGCCTTTGCACATCTTGCGTTAAACCAGTCCTTTTTTCCTTTTTTTCAGGTTTGTATTCTGGTACAAATTTCATAACTCCTGATTTATTCATCTCCATGAAAATATACTTTTCTTGCACTTCTCTTGTTCTCATTAACTCTTCCCAGTCTAGCTCTTCATAGTATTTCCTGAGATTTTCCATGTCTGCCTTCCTATAGTTTAACCTGTTTCTTTTATATGATTCATCCCCTTCACTTCCTTCTTCATCTGTTTCCATCTCTATTATCATGTGATCACTCTTTCCCAGGGGGCACCCATACCTTAATTCATTCATCATGTGCATTCCTTTTGTTAACATCAGGTCCAGTCTCGCCGGCTCGTCGTCACTTCTGTGTCTCGTGTTTTCCTTCACCCATTGCATCATCAAGTTTTCCAACGTCAGTCTTAAAAATCTCTCCCATTTCACCACCCCCACTTTAAAACATCTCCCAATTTACCTCCTTACAGTTAAAATCACCAACTAACAAGACTTTTTTGTTTGCTTTGAGTATTCTACTCAAACTCTGAATGGTATCTTCAATCATGGTCTCATATTCTTCTTTACTCCATGAGTTAGTCCTTGGTGGTACATAGGTTGTTATTATCGTCATCATTTCTCCGTTTTTGTTCTCCAGATTTACACTCACAATTTCCACCTTTCCCTCTCCATATACTACTGATTTCACTAATAACTCCTTCCTCGTCTTTATCAACACTCCTCCACCACCTTTTCCTTGTCTATCCTTCCTCCATACATTGTAGTTATTATCAAACACTATTTGGATGACCTCATTTGTTTTAGTTTCCATTAAGGGAAGAGTCTGCTGTGAAAATATGAAAATAATTTTCAAAAAATACGAAATTGAGTTATATGGTCTATGGCAACACCCTATCCTTTGGCTTTTGTATGGCAATTTTTTTTTGTCAGACATAAATTTAAATGCCAATATCGAGGAGATTTAAATGGCTACTGCGTGGGCGTGGCAAGCTGACTGTGGCGCATTAGCTGACATGCCAAAGTATGGAATAATTGTTGAAAAATCAAACATGCAACAATCTTCAGGGTGTAGTTTGTAACCCATGTAACAGTTTTGGAACACAATTTGGGTAGGCTGTGGCTGAGTGGTTAGCATGCAGGGCCCACATTCACCGCGTGATGGACAACACAGGTTTGAATCCGCCGCTACCACCTGGGATTTTTCGGTCACCGCCGAGTGACTTGAAACTACCCACATGCTGTCCTGAAGACCACCCATCAACCCGGACTCTAGAGGAAACCGTCCAAGTGAATCAAGAACAAGCTCCGGGGGAGCATGAGCCATGAAAAGATGGTGCCACTATAAAACACTTGCCTGCGCCATGATGGGCTGGGGCCGAATACCATCTAGGCCCCTCAAGAAAGCCTACCGACGCTATAGACAGGCACGTAAAAAAAAAAAATATATACATATATGGATATGAAAAGTGCAACCTGCTCACAAAAATGTTTGGAACAAATGAATACATAGAAAAAAGATTAGAAATGAGAGAAAAGAGAAGATTTACACCGAAGAAGACAATAAAGAAGAAGAGGAAGACCGATAGCTATGCACCTGGAGAGACTGATTGAACCTTGCAACAATGAGGGGCATGGTGTGCCCTGACACCCTCACTTTTGAGCGATTAGGCAATAGTTATGACAGGGGTTGTTCCTACCTACGCTCAGAATACTGCACTTCCCTACATTGAACTCCATCTGCCATTTATCCGCCCAGTCATACAATCTGTTTAGTTCACCTTGGAGAATACTGGCGTCCTGATCCAACTCAATTACTCTACCGATCTTGGTATCATCTGCAAACTTACTGACATCACTACTGATTCCTCTATCTAAGTCATTGATATAAATAATAAACAAAAGTGGACCTAATACCGAACCTTGTGGGACCCCACTCGTAACACATCCCCAGTCAGATCTTTTACCATTGATTTGCACTCTTTGCTTCCTATTGGCAAGCCACGCCTTGACCCAGTTCAAAACTTTACCCTCTACTCCGTGAGCCTGTAATTTAAGCAACAGTCGTTGGTGAGGAACTTTGTCAAACGCTTTACTAATATCAAGATAGATTACATCATAATTTTCATCTCTGTCTACCGCCTAAAATACTTTGTTGTAGAAGGAGAAGCGATTGGTGAGGCATGACCTATCTTTCGTGAACCCATGCTGCGAGTCGTGAATAGTAAGCTATGTTTCTCTAGATGCTCCTGAATGTTCCTGGCTATTATGGACACCAGCATCTTGCCTGTAACCGATGTTAAGCTAATTGGGTGATAGTTTGAAGCAGCTGACCTGTCCCCCTTTTTGAAAATCAGCGTCACATTAGCTACTTTCCATAGGTTGGGCACATAACCAGTATTTACCGACATCTTAAAGATGTCGGTTAGTGGGTCACTGAGTACATCACCTAATTCCTTTAATACCCTCGGAAATATCCCGTCAGGACCTGGCGACTCGTTCTTCTTAGCTTATCTATCTCATCCGGAACTACTTGCCTGGTAATGATTATATCTCTCAATTTATCGCCATCCCCGCCCTCGTACACCTGAACCCTTTCCAGAATAGTCGTTCGATCCTCTTGTGTGAATACTGAAAGGAAGTAGTCGTTCAATAATGTGCTCATATTTTCGTAATTTTCTACTAGCTCCCCTGTGTTCGTTTTCAGTGGTCGAATTTTCTCCTGACTGGGAAGTTGGTGAGAAAATTAATGGCTACGATCACCACTTAATCCGTTTCAACGTCAACATAAGTCACAAACTCGTAGACAATCCGTCAGTGATGCAAGACTACATAAAAGCAAATTTCAAATTAGCCCGTGAGCTGCTTCCCCCTGCGACCATGGACCAACTTAACCTCACCGACAATACAATCGACAATATGTGGAACGACTTCAAAGATAAGCTTTTGGGGGTTGTGAAGGTTACAGTGCCTACAAAATCCAGGCGAGTAAATGGTGCCGTAGATCCACTGTGGATGACCAGAGAAATAAAAAGGGCAGTAAACTTTAAAAAAAAAGGAATTATAACCTAATGAAAGAGAATGACACGGCCATAGCCCTTACACAGTACCACACCAGCCTCAGAGCTTGTCGCACCCTTATTCGGAGTAGTAAACGCAACTATGAAAAACAAATAGCGCGTGACATCTAGACCAACTCCAAAAAATTCTTCACATACATCAGATCAAAAAAGAAAGTAAAATCCAATACAGTAATCCCTCATCTATCGCGGGGGTTAGGTTCCAGAACCCCCAGCGATAGGCGAAAATCCGTGAAGTAGCAACCTTAGATTTATTTTATTATCTATATATATTTTAAGGCTTTATAAACCCTCCCCTTAATCATATAAGCCTTTCCCACACTCTTATAAACATTTCCTATACAGGAGGTCCTCGGGTTACAACTGGCTCGAGCTATGACGTTTCATCGTTATGACACAGTTCCAATAATTGATTCTATAAATCTTGTCTCAACTTCCGACATTTGCTTCGTAAATACGAACTTCGCGAAGGAACTACGTAGTTTGTTGAGCGCGGTGGAAGAATACTCAGAGAAAGGACAATATGAGCGTAGCTCACTTTTTTTTATAACACAACTAGGTAAATACGGAAGGGGAAAGGGAGGAGGAGAGGGACAGGGCGAGTGATAAAAAAAATACAGATTGAGGATGTAGGAAAGTAGAACAAGGAAAAGGCGTGGAGGAAACAGGGAGAGATAGAGAGGATGAAAACAAAGAGAAAGGAGAAGGGTGCGGGGAGAGAGGGTCAGTAGGAAGAGTCAGGTCAGGTCCTGAGGGAGAGTCAGGTCAGGGTTTCGGTCAGGACATGACCTGACTTACTTCTGCTCCTCCCTCCCCACAGGCTTCCCATTTCCCTTTCTGTGTGTGTGTGTGTGTGCGTGTGTGAGTGAGAGGGTGAGTGTACGTGTGCGTGCGTGCGTACGTATTTACCTAGTTGTGACGTAGCTCTTTTCCCATATGTTACAACTAGGTAAATACAACTAGGTAAATGCGAACGTACGGATGCATGCACGCACGAACGCACGCACGCACTCACTCACTCATTCACACACACACACACACATAAGGTCATGTCCTGACTGAAGCCCTGACCTGACTCTCCCTCAGGACCTGACCTGACTCTCCCTACTGACCCTCCCTCCCCACACCCTTCTCCTTTCTTCTTCTTCTTCTTCGTTTGTGTGTGTATTTACCTAGTGGTATTTACCTAGTTGTAGTTTTACAGGGCCTGGGCTTTACGCTCGTGTGGTCCAGTCTCTGTATCTACATTTATCCAACTTTTCCTTAAAGCTTTGCACACTCCTCGCCAATACTACATCCTCACTTAGTCTGTTCCAAAACTCTATATGTATTTTTTTTTTTGCGGGAAGCTATATTTCTTTGTGTCTCTCAAGCATCTTCCCTTCCTCAGTTTTTTACCATGTCCTCTTGTGTTCCTGGTGGTAATTTCTTCTTTTAGTAGTAACTCCTCGTTGTCTACTTCTTCCATTTTGCTCAATAATTTGTAGATTTGTATTAGGTCTCCCCTTTCTCTTCTTTGTTCTAGTGTTGGTAAGTCCATTTCCTTTAGTCTTTCCTCATATGTCAATCCCTCCAGCTCTGGAACCATTTTTGTTGCCATCCTTTGTATTCTTTATAGTTTCTTTATGTGTTTCTTCTAATAGGGAGACCACACTGCCTCTGCATATTCCAACTTTGGTCTGATCATAGTGGTAATCAATTTTTTCATCATATTCATATCCATGTAGTGGAATGCTATTCTTATATTTCTCACCATGTTATACGTATCAACGAATATTTGATTAACATGACTCTCTGGCTGTTTGTTATCTTGCATTATTACTCCCAGATCTCTCTCTTCGTGTACTTTCTTTAATGTTTCACCATCTCCCATTTTATATGTCCATTTTGGTCTTCCTTCACTTTTTCCCATTTCCATAACATGACATTTCTTCACATTGAATTTCATCTCCCATTCCATATTCCACTTCCAAATTTTGTTCAGGTCATCTTGCAGAATTTCGCAGTCTTTACTGTTTCTTATATGTCTTAGCAGCTTTGCATCATCTGCAAACGGGCTCATGTAACTATTTGCTCCCTCTGGCATGTCATTAATATATACTAGGAAAAGTATTGGTGCCAATACCGATCCTTGAGGCACTCCACTCTCTACAGTTCTCCATTCCGATTTTATGTCCTTAACCACTGTTCTCATCTCTCTTCCCCTTAGGTAGCTTTCCATCCAGTTCTTCATTTTCCCTTTCAATCCTCCTTTATTTTCTAGTTTCCAAAGCAGTCTTGTACGTGGAACTCTGTCAAACGCCTTCATCAGATCCAGGTAAACACAATCAACCCATCCGTCCCTTTCCTGTATTTCATCTGTCACTCTTGAGTAAAAGCTCAGTAAGTTTGTCACACATGAGCGCCCTTTTCTAAATCCATACTGTTTACTTGTGATTAAATTATGCTCTTCTAGAAATTGCATCCATTGTTTCTTTATCACTTTCTCACATATTTTACATACCACACCGTCAAAGATATGGGTCTGTAGTTCAGGGGTTCTTCCTTCCTTCCACTTTTGTACATGGGGACCACTTCGGCCCTCCACCACTCCTTAGGCACCGTACCAGTTGTTATTGAACATTTGATGATGTCATATATCGGTATAACCAACTCATTTCTGCATTCTTTCAATATATACCTTGATATTTCATCTGGTCCCACAGCTTTCCTCTCTTCCAGCTCCCCCAACAACTCATATATCTCCTCTTTATTTACTGTAACTTCTTCCATATGAACATTTATCTTGCTTTCTTGTGGCTCATTAAATATTGATTCATTAGTAAAAACTTGCTGGAACTTTTTATTTAGTAACTCCGCCATGTCTTTAGGTTTATTGATTGTCACATTCCCGTCGCTCAGTCTTTCAATTGTTTCTCTTGGTTTAATCTTACCATTTATGAATCTATAAAATAGTTTAGGTTGTTCCTTGCACTTTTCCACAATATCCTTTTCATATCCCTTTTCTTCTTCCTTCCTTATTTTCACGTATTCATTTCTCGCTACCTTAAAATCTTCTTTATTCCTTTGGTTTTTATTTCTTTTCAATCTTTTCCATGCTTTGTCTCCTCTTTCTTTTGCCTCAGCACACCTTGCATTAAACCAGTCCTTTTTACCCTTTTCTTTAGTTTGAATTCTGGTACAAACTTCTTAACCCCTGTTTTATACGCCTCCATAAAACTATCATACTTTTCTTGCACTTCATTTGTTCCCATTAGCTCATCCCAGTCCAGCTCTCCATAATATTTCCTAAGATTTTCTATGTCTGCCTTCCTATAGTTTAGCCTGGTTCTTTTATATGATTCATCCTCTTCACTTCCTTCCTCCTCCGTTTCTATCTCTATGATTACGTGGTCACTCTTTCTCAGAGGGCATCCGTACCTTAATTCATCCTTCAAGTGTATTCCTCTTGTTAACACCAGGTCCAGTCTTGCCGGTTCATCATCACTTCTATATCTTGTGCTTTCCTTCACCCTTTGCATCATCATGTTTTCCATCATCAATCTTAACAATCTTTCCCCCCATGCCACATCTCCACCACTGCTGTCAAACATCTCCCAATCTACCTCTTTACAATTAAAATCACCAACTAATAGTACTCTTTTGTTTGCCTTGAGTATTCTACTTAAACTCTGAATGGTATCCTCAATCATGATTTCATGTTCTTTACTCCATGAGTTTGTTCTAGGTGGTACATACAGGAAATCCCCGATATACGAAAGCTCGATGTACGAAAATTCGGATATACGAAAGTGAAAAATATAGGACAATTTTCGGTTCACGAAAGACATGCTTCGCATATACGAAAAGTACGACAGTTTCGCCCACTGTTTCTGCACCGATGTCTATATCGGTCGCCGCGCGCCGTCAACAGCCTCACGCACACTCGCAGTGATTAGGCAGCAAGTGTCCATGTCCAGTCCCCTCCACTTCAACGCTCATCACTTAGCGTTGCCAGTTTGTGAACCCCTTGCTTCGACTCGAACAGTGTTGCCAAATTAGCGGTTTTCCCGCTAAATCTAGAGGTTTTGTTTGAAATCTAGCGGGAAAAATCTTAAAATTGACAGGAGTAACTGGCGGATTTTTAACTCCAATCTAGCGGCAAATTTTTATGGTTTCACCTATAATCTGGCGGAGTTTTCATGCCATCCTAGCGGATTTGTAAATTTTGAGTTGGCAACACTGGACTCGAATCCGAAACACATCCCAGCCAGCGTGAGGAAACGTGAGGGTGATGGAGGGGTTGGGGGGGGGCTTGGAGTGGTGCGGTGGTGTACTGTTTGGCACGTGTTTCGGGCACGAGAGTCGAAACTGGCCTTTCACAGCTTGGGAAGTAAACATTGGCAATGTTAAGTGATGAGTTGTAGTGACGAGTTAGAGGGGATTGTCCTAACATATGTAATGCATTTCTATAACAGTAAAGGAACAGGAAATGGTAATTGTTTTTAATTATTTATGAGCCTTGCGTTTCATTGTATTGTGAGTAGTAAATTGCTTTTAAGCATAGTTATATTTAACTTTTTTTTTTTTTTTTTTTTGCTGGCGCTGGTCCCTAACCCCCCTATTTATTAACAATCCTATGGGGGAAATGGCTTCGATATACGAAAAATCGATAAACGAAAGGTTTTTTCAGTCCCTAACCCTTTCGTATATAGGGGATTTCCTGTACGTTGTTGTGATCGTCATCCTTTCTCTGGTTTTGTTCTCCAAATTTACACTCACTATTTCTGCTTTTCCTTCTCCATATACTACTGTTTTTACTAATAACTCCTTTGTCATTATCATCACTCCTCCACCACCTTTGCCCACTCTATCTTTCCTCCATACATTGTATTTTTTATCAACCACTATTTGGATGTCTTCATTTAGTTTAGTTTCTGTTAGGCATACTATCATTGGCTCCTTCTCTCGCAGGTAGTCTTGCAATTCCAGCTTACTAGATATTAGTCCGTCTACATTTGTATACATCACATTCAATCCCTTAATTGTGTCGATCTTGTCTAACTTTCCCTCTCTTTCATCTCCTCCATTCTGTACCACTTTCTGACTCAATCTCCCATAACTCTCCAAAAAAATACCTCTTTTTCCTCTTCAGATCTTACATTATTCCTTTCTTCTGCCTCTGTGTGTGTGTGTGTGTGTGTGTGTGTGTGTGTGTGTGTGTGTTCATATAATCTAATGGGGAAGGAGAAAGGGTGGAAGAGAGTGATAGAGTGAGAGATAAGGCTAGAGATAAGAGGGTGTGAGAAAGGAGGAAACAAGGGAAATGAGTGAAGGAAATGGGACGGGAAAAGAAGAGAGAGAGGGAGGGAGGGTCAGGTAAAGGTGAGGAAAAAGGGAGAGAGAAAAGACTTGAGTGGGAGGGAAAGAGATTAAAAGAGAAAAACTGGGAGGGAGGGGAAAGGAAGAAAGAAATGAGAAGGAAGGAGAAAAATATGGGGATTGAGAGGGAGAAGAGAGAAAGGAAGTGGGGGAGGAGTGAACCAGGGAAAAGACTAACGGTGCAATGGGCCGCGTCGGAAAATCGAAAGTCGAAAATTGGGTTACGACATGTCGTTAGAAACGGAACTCCGTCGTAAGTTGAGGACCTCCTGTACTCTTAAACACTTTCAACACTTTTAAACCAACATAATTTTAACAACATATAAATTCATTTTTTTAGTTTGAACATTTTAGGCTAGAAAATGATTATTTTACTGCAAAAATATTTGTAATAATAAATATATAAAAATAGCTATAAACTGCAAAATCCCACGATGTAGCGAAAAACTCGCGATACGATACAATTTAGAAATCTGCGATATAGCAAGACCGCGATAAGTGAACCGCGATATGACGAGGGATTACTGTATTGGTCCCCTGACAGACGAGACTGGATCTGTAACTCAGGACAGTAAACAGATGGCCAGAATCCTCAACAGTAACTTCACATCCGTATTCACAGTCAAGGACATCGAGACCATTCCAGAGGGCCCTGACCCGCCGAGGGGGATCACGCCGCTGGAAATTGACTCAATATGCGACCAAGAAGTGAAAAAGTACTTGGACAAACTCAACACGAACAAGTCAACGGGACCCGACTGTTTGTCCCTGCAGTTATTAAAAGAGCTTAAACAACAAATACTTCAGCCACTCACTAACATATTCAACCGGTCAGTACAACTGAACAAAGTCCCAGAAGACTGGAAGATGGTGAACGTAACACCGATTTTCAAAAAAGGAGACAAAAGCGTTGCATTAAACTACAGACCCATAAGTTTGACATCAGTGGCAGGAAAAATACTCGAAAAGATTATTAGAGATAAACTTGTTCAGTTTCTAGAAGACAATAATATAATCTCCAACACCCAGCATGGCTTCAGAAACAATCACTCCTGCCTAACGAATTTATTAGACTTCTTCCAAGGTATATATAAGAACTGGGATGCCCACATCCCCAGTGATGTTATATACCTGGACTTTCAGAAAGCCTCTGACAAGGTACCGCATGAGCGACTCCTTAAGAAACTGCATTCGGCGGGCATTGGAGCTAATCTGATCGTGTGGATAAGGGATTAGCTTACCGCCAGAAAACGAGTACTATTCAACAGACACCCTTCTGATTGGCTTCCAGTCACTAGTGGAGTGCCTCAAGGGTCAGTGCTGGGACCCATTCTCTTTATCATATATATCAATGAATCGGGACTGAAATCCACAATATCGAAATTTGCTGATGACACCAAGGTAGGTGGAGATGCCCTCACAAAGACCGACTGCGAAATCATTCAGAAAGACCTCAATCACATTATCGAATGGTCGGAAAAATGGCAAATGTCCTTTAATGTTGACAAATGCAAAGTCATGCACATTGGATCCAGAAATAGTAACCACACATACATCATGAATGGGAAACCTCTGCAGGTGATGCAGGAGGAAAAGGATCTTGGGGTCACCATCAGCACTGACCTGAAACATGCGAATCACTGTAAAAAAGCATATAACAAAGCCAACACTATGCTTGGGCTCATAGCGAGGAACTTCGAGTGTAAAACGCCAGACGTGATGCTATCTTTGTATAATTCCATGGTAAGACCGCACCTCGAGTATGCAGTACAGTTCTGGTCTCCTAATTTCAGAAAGGAAATTGATTTACTGGAAAAGATTCAACAACGCGCCACGAAGATGATTCCAACCTTAAGGCCTCAACCGTACGAGGAACGACTCAAGCGCCTCAATCTGGAGGAGAAAAGACGCCTAAGAGGGGATATGATTCAAATCTTCAAGTACCTGAAAAAGTTCAATAACATCGATTATTCCAAATTCTTTAAACTGCAAACCAACTAAAGAACTAGAAATAACGGTTTACCCATTTAGTCAAGTCAATGTAACACGGACATTGGGAGGAGTTTCTTTTCAAACTGAGTCATCCGCCACTGGAACAATCTTTCCTCAAGAGTAGTAAATGCGAATACCATCAACTCCTTCAAATATCGAATCGACCGTCATTTCGCTGCGTCAGGAGTAAATTGAATATCAAGGTGCTTTCATCTGCTACTCAAGCCCCAAGTGGCTGTTGAGCAGATTAAATCACCAAGGCGGGCAACCTCGTAATGAGCCAATAGGCTTTCTGTTGCCTGCATTTCCATGTTTCCATGTAAATGGTTCTGGTTAATGGTAATGGTGAGAGAACTATCCCAAAAACTCATTCTGTTCACTTACCAGATCAAATACACTAGTGAAAATAGGGCTACCATTCCAAAGCCCTTAGAACGCTTGGGGAAGGAGTGCAGTTCCAAGTATGACTCCATCAGAACTCCCAGCAGGGGCGTGGTGTGTACATTGTGGTTCAGCCAAGTCGGGAACCATCCATCAAATATTTCAGGGAATATCAAATTTCTGTCAATGTTGTACAGTGTCCAAAAAGAAACTGTAACAAACTGAAAAAGAAAAAGGTAATGCAAGTTACAAAAGAAATTTCACAGGAATTTACAAAAAAAGTGGTCAACAATCTTTTGAGCACAAACTGTGCCAGGTATGCTTTAATCAATACAGGGTTCTTCAATGTAAGGACTGCAACTCAGTACTGGGTTACAATAGACTACTCACTGAGTTGCCACTTCTTCACATATACATAACTAAATGCTAGATGGTGGGAGGGACACAACTCTACTATAGTCTGTTTCCTTCCATCTGTCCACTCACATATGTTGATGTGGCACCCGCGTATTGTTAGTTCGTGATTGCGTGAAGATCAACTTTTAATTTTTGGTTCTATATTTAAATGTTTGAGTATACAAAGAACCCTCAAGCCCTCTTATGTAAACCGCAATCATATTGTTTTCCACCAATAATCTACCATACAAGCACACGAAAGACAAGCTTGTATCAAACGGTATATCAGATCATACTCAAACGATCTATGGCCTTGCAAATCACTGATATGCGTTATATTAGAGATCAGTGTTTCAAATACCTATAAATCATCTCATTGCAGGTACATAAAAGGATATCTGGCTCTGCAGGTGCCTACAGGGTCATTCCATCGTGAGGAACGTTATATTTGGAGACAAGTTATTGAACTACTCTGAGTTATATTATTAAAAGTGTGCAAGATATATGAATGGCAATTGCATGATATATTACCAATACTTCAGTCTACCTCATGCCACACTCAGTTTGTTTATATGTTTTAATTCAGATTTCATATATATTTTCAAAAGCTGTGTTAGGAATGTTACCACGATGCTACTTCCTCTCCGACTTTGCCTGCGTAATTTCATTAACTGTGATTTTACAGGTTCAATTAAGGAGTGCTTCATATCAGTAACAGATAAACAGATAAGCAACCTACTATAGCCAGCAAATTTGGTTATTCCTAATAATTATTGTGCTGCTAATGGAAATGTGAGACACGTTACTTGTGCGATTTTTATGTAAATAACAATTCACTGTTACTATATATATGGTATAATAACACCCATTTTGAACTAAAATGTGAATTTTCTGTAATTGTAAGTATCCCAAACATAAAAAAAACATTCTGTGGTACAAGATAAATCAATGTTTTTAGAATAAATTAGATAAAATATTGGCAACATCTGGCAACCCTATACGTATGCATAACACTTGTTTATAATGTGATACGGGTAAATATATAGATATTTTTTTATTTCATTGGATAAAATAATGTTGCTGGAGGTTTTTGGCATCTTTTCGATGAGACTATAGCCTCCCTTCCCATTGTTTCAGGCCTCGGTGACACACAAACAGAGAGCAGGTTATACTTTTATTCTGGTCTCCTCATACTTCATCATTTACCTTGCTTTTCTACATCATGGGTGGTGTCAAGAAAGGCAAGAAGGCACTGCGTAAAAGTGCAGAGAAGGCCCGTGCTGTGCAGAGAAGGCCCGTGCTGTGCTGAAGACTTATGACTATGACACAGGTTACAAAGTTGGAAATATTCAGCCACTGCTTGGATTACCAACTACACATATATAGGAAAAGTTGCCCTCGAAAGAGAAGATAGAAAACGGGAGAGTGTGGGAGGGCAAAAACAACGAAAGAGTGAAGGGAGACTCAAAAGAATATGCAGCTGGGGAGTTTTAACTTTAAATGGATGGCCTTTTAATGCTGGCAAACTTTGAATGTCCATTAACAAAAAACTTACTTTTTGGAATGTAAAAAAAAAAAATAAATAAAAAAAAAAAATAAATAAATAAATAAATAAATAAATAAAAAAATCCTGAAAGTGTTTGACTTATCCAATATCCGGCTTATTTGGGTCCAACTTAAGCGGGGTTTACTGTACTTTTAAGTCACTTGCCGATGATTGAAAATAGGCGCACCTATTATCACCACACAAGGGTTACAGATTTGGTGGAGGGACTGTTTTTGTGTCTCGAATGAGGGTAGAAGGCCTCAACAGTAGTCTGTTTTTTTTTTTGTTTTTGTTTTTTGTTTTTTTGCATATGGTGCTGGTAGGTTTTCTTGGAGGGGCCTGATGGTCAGCCCCAGCCTGTTATGGCACAGGCGAAGTGTTTATGGTGGCACCATCTTGCTTGGCTCATGCTGTCCCCCAGAGCTCATCTTTGACCCTCTTTTAAGAGAGAATCTAGAGTCTGGGTTGATAGGTGGCCTTCATGACAGTAAGTGATTGAAAAATCCCAGCCTGTGGCGGCAGGCAGGACACGAACCCACATCCTCCTTGACGACGCGCCTGCACGTTAACCAAACAGCCACCACCTCCCCTATTTATTATATATGACCCTTGAGACATTCTAGAGTTTATTCAAACTATGTGCTTATCATTGTATTCATTCATACACACACTGGTAATATTTCTATGGTTTCTGATTCACATAATTGAATAAAATTCTACTGTAATAAACTCACAAAATCTTGTCACAAGTAAAATTGAAAGTAATAATGTAAATTGTGGGAATTCAAATTTAGATTTACAGGAAATACCACTTTCCAATCAAGGAAGTAAATTACCTGGAATACTCCCATACTCCTAGCTCAGGCTGAGAGAAGTAGAATTGGCCAACACTAGGTTGTTACTTAGCTGTGAGTTACAGAGCTCTGGGAGAAAGATGTGGAGGTATCTGGTAGAGACACAGATGGTGGTGGAAGGCTGGTTTAGTCCATGTGGTCTAAGTGGTAGTGGAGGAGTTTGTGGAGGCTTGACAAGGCATGAAGCCAGGCTCAGTCTGGGAATTGGACATTTAACAGACTTTTCCTCAGTTTACTTCTCAAGTTATGAGAATAGCTGAGAATGTGGGTGTGAAGATGTTCTTGCTATGAAGTCTGGTATCTGAGAGAGCAGAGCTGACTATTTGAGCCACTCAGGTTAACTAGCGTCGCTACATCAGCAGACGCCAATTGAATCCCTGACGATGTTTGAAACACTCTTCACACCGCTTCTAAATGTTTAGTGGTATTGAATTACTAACACTCATTCTCTAATTTTAATCGAATATCATTAAATCAATAATAACAAGAATATACAATATACCGTATTTTGCCGCATATAACGCACTCCGGCGTATTGTAAACTAACCTAACCTCCTGTGGGTGAAACCGCATTGTTTCCATATGGGGTAAAAAATACCTTAATGTAAGGATTTTCCCCAATCTAGGGTATTTTCATCTAAGATATTTTTCATTACCAGACTGAATAAAAATTACAACAGGCTACCATTATGAGAACTGCAGTTGAGTCTGAGTTGAGTGAAACAATCACAGTGTAGAGAGAAGGATAGAAACCATAGGTGGGTAATTTGGAAAGCAAAGATTTGTGACAGACTCTGTCAAAAGCTTTCGAGATGTCTAAGGCAACAGCAAAAGTTTCACCAAAACAGCTATCGGCCGTACCATAAATCAACCCCTTCGACTGTCGAACCTCTTCGGCCATTTTCTGCTACCATAAAACTCAAAGATTTTTTTCCAGAAGGGAAGGGAAGGTGTGGGAAGGCAAAATTGTTGGAATCTGGCAAGGGGTCGGGACAAGCACATCTTCATCAGCCCCTTCGCATATTTTATGCGTCAATCCTGTATTTCTATCATTAAGATAGTGGTAAATAATCCAGGAATTATAAGAAAGTTTATTTGATCTAATATGAATTGGCAAAAAAAAAATTAAATAAATTATTCAAAATGTTGTTAAAGATTTTATGGTTTGTATCATGATTTTTAACCCTTGCCGTGTCAATAGGCCTGCTTGATTAACTCAAGCAGGTAGTCTTTTGATATAGCTCCGATGGGGCTCGATCACTTTTCTAATGACTCCTTGTTTGACGGGATGGGAGTGGAGGGCAGAGAAGTGGTAGCGGCGGGCACGTGTGGACTCCCTGGCTGCAGACAGCGTGGAGCAGTGGAGGGGTGAAAACACAGGGCGGCGGGAATGCCAACTTTATCACTCATGCTATGTACACAATAATACCTATATATTTACCATTCAATCAACCATTTTATTTGTGATTAGTGTACATCGAAAAATATGTATAATTACACTAAAATGTGTAAAATGATTCAATCATCAGGATTTCCAAGTACAGGTGTTTGCAAAAGCCACCAACCCAACCCCTAGGAATGGAAGGTGTTGGGGTCCACTTATAGTGCCCAACAGAAAGGGGACACTGTGTAAGGGATAGGGAAGAGGAAGGTGGTGGGGGAGATGTATGGTATGGCCGCAAGAGAGATGACCAGGAGTCAGTTAAAAAAGCAAGATCACTAGTAGAATGCCGCTTGCAGAACCCACACTGGTCAAAAGCTTTTGAGATGCCTAAGGAAAGGACAAGGAGTCACTTAGGAAGGCAAGAAGTTCACCAGTAGAACACCCCTTGCAGAACCCATACTGGTGATCAGAAAGAAGGTCAGAAGTTGGTAGATGCTTAAGAACTCTCCTGTTAGGGTTTGTTTCAAAATATTTAGGAGAACAAGAAAGTAAAGCTATAGGACAGTAGCTTAAAGGATTAGAGCGGTCACCCCTCTTAGGCACAGGTTGTGTAGGCGTACTTCCAGCAGGAAGGAAAGGTACCATAGATATTGAAAGGCAGAGATGAAAGAGATTGACCAGGCAGGGTGTCAGCACATAACCACAGCTCCTAAAGACAATATGTACTTACTGAACCAATGGCAAACACAATGGTAGAGAATAAAAAGTCCTGCAGGTCTCGCATCCTTGATCGCTTCCTGGCACTGTATCCCAGAAGGTCATTCAACAAGGCCAAAGAGAAATAAGTAAACTGCAACAGCTGCAAAGAGAAAACAACAAACTTATAACATATGTATAGTATGTATATATTATACTTTTGAAATCCTTCATCCTCCTTCTCCAGATTCTTTTCTTCCTCCTTGCTTTATTAATGACATTTTTCATTTTCTTTCCATTCCCCATCATTCTTTACTTCCTTTATTCATGTTTCAGTTCTCTCTCTCTCTCTCTCTCTCTCTCTCTCTCTCTCTCTCTCTCTCTCTCTCTCTCTCTCAATCACTCGAAGATGATGTTGAAGTGTACAGCATTTTACAGCAGTCACTTAATAACAGCAACTCACTGATATTAGGAAACTTTAATCTCCCTCATACTGACTTGGCGATACTGTCGGGTAGAGAAGGCAAGTCATAAAATTATTGAATTTTTAGAGGATAATTACTGAAGTCAAATGGTTACTGATCCAACTCAACAAAATAACACTCTAGACCTTGTTAATTGTTGTTATAGCACCCCAAAATAATCTGGTCAGTAATGTTACAGTAGGAGAATATTTTAGTTCTTGCGATCATAAATTAGTGCACGTCGACATTAGAGCTGAAACAACAGTGACTGAAAAAAAAAATGGTGCCTAACTTCAAAACAACAAATGTCGTAGAAATCCGACAAAAACTAACAGAAATACAACTATCAAATGATTGCAACACAGAGGAAGCCTGGCTAAACTTTTAACCCCTTCAACACGAAGACGTGTATATTGCGTCCTTGCGTGCCCCGTACCATATCCGAGGACGCGCATACTGCGTCCTGGCGCGCTTTAGCCAATATACGAGTTATTTTATCTTTACATTTATGCTTACATCTCAAAATTATCAATTAATTTATGCTTTTTTATGTGCACCATTTAATTCTGCATGTTTTCATGTATAATACATGATGATTATGTTGAGTTTATGGCTGAAAGCTTGTTATATTCAATAGCAACTTTTGAAATTTGGCGCGCGCGGCGATCCTGGATACGGCGTGAGGCGCTGTTTTGGACCGGCCGTAGTGAGTTTCTTTATGTGTACCATTTAATTCTGCATGTTTTCATATATAATACATGATGATTGTGTTGAGTTTATGGCTGAAAGCTTGTTATATTCAATAGCGACATTTGAAATTTGGTGAGTGGCGACCTCGGATACGGCGCGTGGAGCTGTTTTCGCTCGGCCGTAGTGGAGGGGTTAAAAATCAATTACTCACTCAGAACACATTTGTCCTATTTTGCAAGGAGCAAGATAACACTAACAAATGTCCACCTTAGTTTAAAAGTGAAATTAAACATTCGGTTAATAAGGGGGGGGGGGCGTTTCCTATAGTTGTCATCAAATAAAACTTTTTTGTTTTATGGTTTGTTGAATACATTAGGGCTTGTGGATGACTATAGTTAAGCAACAAGTGTCATAACTGTGCCGCATAACGTAATAATTGACCGTTTCCGACCCCATCACCACGCAGACCATGCTCCTGGACACTCGAGCACACCACCTTCTCTCTGATATAGATATCTTTCAAACATTTTCTCATTATTATTCTACAAAATTGAGCAATATGAGACTCTGTGTCATCTGTGGGCAGAGTTTAGCAAGCAGGCTTGCTATTGGAGAGACAAGACTATGATGCTGCATTTTTCTGCCTCAATACTTATTTCACGCATTCATCAATTCTGAGGGCTTTCAAAAAGACCCTTGACGTGCAGCGGAGAATAAGAAGACTGAGTGAACTATGACTGGGGAAGGAGAGAGGGCGATAGGAAGAACAGGAGGAGGAGGGTCAGCCGGCACCTGTCACTCCTGGTGCGGTATGTCTCATTGTCTCATGACTGTCACCACCCCCGCCTGGTCCACACCTATTGCTGGCACCTCTTCAACAACTGATACACCAATATATGTTGCTGGCACCTCCTCAACACCTGATACACCACCAGCTGCTAAGTCTATATGACCGATTCTCATCCCTAAAGCTGTCACTACAGACAAGAAAGCAGAACGTGTAGTTTTGGAATACAGGTAACTCTCGATTTACGCGAGTATTGCGTTCTTGAAGAGGTCGCGTAAATCAAAAACAATGTAAATCAAACAAGAGATTGGTTTCTGTCGAAAAATAAATACTATTTTTCAGCGTATAGCGCACACCTTTTTCTCATAAAAAATGCCTGAAAGTTTACCCCTGCGCCTTGTACGCCGAATGTACAAATTTTTAATGATTTTTTTTCATCTTTGGGGTGTTTTTAAGGGTCTGTTTTTTGTCTTATCCAATAACAACGGCAAACTTTCCTTTATCATTGTATATAATCCTTCATAGTCCGTAGCTGTCTTATAATATGTTACCATAGAATACAGGGCGATCTAATAGCTACTGTACAAAATTGAAATCGATGGAGGATTGCCATGCCTTGCTGTTATCCCGTTTTTCCGTCGGGCGCCATTTGTATGATCTTGATCTTGATGTCACAGGTGGCTTGATTGTATGACTAAAAAAAGGACCAGTACAAGCTACATAAAAAATCATATTGGAAAAAAATATCCATGTCTTCATTATTAATTATTAATATTAGTGAGAATAATGGGGTAAATATGATATCAGAAACTGTACATCATGAGTCTTGTACGAGAAGATATTTCGCGCAATACCAGCCCAGCCGCCATTTGCATTGTTTACAAACCACACAACCACACCCATACAACAAACAGCTGCATGGCGCGTGTCACCAGAAACGTGTGAATTGTGTCTTGCCTAGCTCTCTGTCATAATCTACGAGTGATGGTGGGAATAATATGCTTATTTACTTCATTCAGTGGAGAGAGAGAGAGAGAGAGAGAGAGAGAGAGAGAGAGAGAGAGAGAGAGAGAGAGAGAGAGAGAGAGAATATCCATATCACCGATATATCCACTCAGGCACTCAGTCTCAGCCTCACTCGTGTGAGGAAGAAATGAGGGACACCATGAGTGGCTAGCTAGTATTGGTACCGGTACCGAGCAGTCTGGTACCGGTACCGTACCATATAGCTAGTACCGTTGGTACCGGTAACTGCCCACCCCTATTGTTGAGTAGCGTGGCAGCGTGGGTACTGTATTGTTGTTCAAGTGGCGCGCGGGAAGAACTGTGTGGCCGCGGCGCTATGTGAGTCCAGTTGCGTGAGACATCTGGTGGCCACTCCATAAAATATCGCGTATAAGTGGAAAAAACGTGTAAATAATTTTTTATTTTTTATTTTGGACCCCGCGTTATTTCAAAAACGCGTAAACCAAACTCGCGTAAATCGAGTTTCCTGTACTGTGACTTTTAAAACATGATATACATCACCACACAAGAAGCAGCCAAAGAAGAAAAGGTTGGATGACAGTGACTACAAGCCAGGAGGGTTTTAGGCACCATCCAGGGCACCACGGACTTCAGAACACCAGTCTGACAACAAAAAGTGAATGGCGCCCCATGACACCCTCACCTATGAGTGCATAACATCCTCATTAGAGGAGGAAAGCAGGTGCCAGAATGCTCTCAAATAAATGTACTATAAAAAAAATAAAAAAAATTATATATATATATATATATATATATATATATATATATATATATATATATATATATATATATATATATATATATATATATATATATATATATATATATATATATATATATATATATATATATATATATATATATATATATATATATATATATATATATATATATATATATATATATATATATATATATATATATATATATATATATATATATATATATATATATATATATATATATATATATATATATATATATATATATATATATATATATATACACACATATGCAGTACCCTCTAAGTTTCATGATATCCAGTTTTATCCTCGCTTTCACGGTTAGTCCTCAATTCTTACCATCCCGACTTTCGCATTATCACTCCTGAGTTCAAGGCTGCTTTGACATGTACGGGTCACGTCTACTACCATCAGCGTCACACACGCTACCTTAATAGGTTTAAAAGGTTGTATCACACTGGACGTTTTCCTCCAAACATTGTGGCTATGGAGAGAGAGAGAGAGAGAGAGAGAGAGAGAGAGAGAGAGAGAGAGAGAGAGAGAGAGAGAGAGAGAGAGAGAGAGAGAGAGAGACTTATTAACACGTTAACCGCGTTTGAACTTCCTGCCACCTCCTCCCTGTCGCGTTTGGTTCAACTCGGCGCGGCCTCAATACCACGTGAGCCCCCGACTCGAGAGGAGGTGTGTAGCTTGACTGGTTATGAGCCCCTCTCGTGAAAGGTGAGATAGAGAGGATGAAAACAAGGAGAAAGGAGAAGGGTGTGGGGAGGGAGGGTCAGAAAGGAGAGTCAGGTCAGGGCTTTGGTCAGGACATGACCTGACTCAGGTCAGGTCATGTCCATACCTGTCACACACACACAGAAGGTGAAATGAGAAGGATGTGGGGAGGATGGGGCAGAAAGGAGTCAGATCATGGCTTTGGTCAAAACATGACCTGACTCAGGTCAGGTCATGTCCTGACTTGTCACACACACACACACACACACACACACACAATATTCTGATAATGGGGATTTTAATTGTAAGGAAGTGTCGTGGGAAAACTGGTCATCGGAAGGAAGTGAAGCTTCATGGGGGAACAAGGTTTTGGAATTGGTTATAGATAACGTCCTCACACAGTGGGTGGAGGAAAATACAAGATTCAGAGGAGATGAGCCATCTAGATTGGACTTGATAATCACCAGGGAGCCAGATAAGGTAACTCTCGATTTACGCGAGTTTGGTTTACGTGTTTTTGAAATAACGCGGGGTCCAAAATCCCCAAAAATGTTTAATTTACACGTTTTTTTCTACTTATATGCGATATTTTATGGAGTGGCCACCATATGTCGCACGCAACTGGACTCACACAGCGCAGCGGCCACACAGCTGAGCTCAGTTCTTTCCGCATGCCACTTGAACAACAATACAGTACCCACGCTGCCACACTACTCAACAATAGGGGTGGGCAGGTGCCGGTACCAGTACCGGTACTAACGGTACCAGCTATACGATACGGTACCGGTACTAGACTCCTCGGTACTGGTACCAATACTAGCCAGTCGCTCATGGTCTCCCTTATTTCTTCCTCACACGAGTGAGGCTGAGATTGAGTGCCCAAGTGGATATCTCAGTGATATGGATATTCTCTCTCTCTCTCTCTCTCTCTCTCTCTCTCTCTCTCTCTCTCTCTCTCTCCACTGAATGAAGTGAATATTTATTTTTCAACAGAAACCTACCTCTTGTTTGATTTACATTGTTTTTGATTTACGCGACCTCTTCAAGGACGCAATACTCGCGTAAATCAAGAGTTACCTGTATCATAGAGGAGATGAACTATAAGAGCCCTATAGGGAAGAGCGATCACGTACTTATCGAGTACATATTACGAGAAGGAGGTAAAATAATCAGGAATGAGGACTACAGGAAAGAATGGTTTAACATTAATAAGGCAAATTTTTAAAAACGTGGGAAACATTTTGAGGAAGCACAATGAGATATTTTTTTTGAGGCTGAAAATGAGAAGGAAAAATGGGCTATCTTTCTACGGATGTACAACGAAGGAGTGGAACAGTGGGTACCAAGGACGAAAGAAGGCCAGAAATCAAGAGAAGAGTGGTATAATAGAAAGCGTGTAGACGCCAAGCAGGAAAAGGAGAAGGCATGGAACAAATGGAGAAAAAATAGGAGGATAGATCAATGGAATGAGTACAAAAGGAAGAGGAATGCTTATGTCAAAGTAAGAAGAGAAGAAAAAAGGAATTTTGAGAAAAATATTGTAGATAAGTGCAAAGACCAGCCAAAACTGTTTTATAAGTTCATGGAAAGTTGAAAAATAGAGATGAGATTCAAAAAGTTAAAGTTAATGGTGAAACTTTTGATAGTATAAGTGAAATAGTAGAAGTGATGAATAACTGTTTCCAAACAGTGTTCACAAGGGAGAGTGAGTTTGAAGGTGTAGATGCAGTGCTGGGGAATGGAGTGGGTCTGGGGAGAATACAAACATCAGCAGATGATGTTAGAAAATTATTGGAAGAACTGGATGCGAGGAAATCAGCAGGACCGCATGATATATCAAATTGGGTGCTAAAAGAGTGTAACCAGCAAATAGCTGAAAAGTTGAGCAACTTGATTAATGTCTCACTAGCACAAGGGAAGGTACCGAGAGACTGGAAGAGGGCTAACATCGTCCTAATACATAAAGGAGGAAGTAAGAAAGACCCGTTGAACTATAGGCCAGTGTCATTAACAAGTGTACACTCAACCCTCGATTTGCCGGACTAAAAGGGGGGAAGGCTTGTCCGGGAATGGCAAATGTCCGGCAATGGAAAATGTCCGGGGGTCTACCCCCTTGCCGGACTTTACCCTATATATGTCCGGGAAACACAACCCACCCCCGGACTACACCTCGCATAGCTGTTTTTGGGTGGCATCGTTGTGAAGAAGAGGTGTATCCACGACAAGCACGTAAGCACAACACTCGTGTGACGCGGCAGACTTGTGTACAGTCCAGTACTAGATGTGTATGTCCGCCCGCGCTGCCATCTAGTGCCCGATTTGCGAACTTTGTCTGGCGCGGTAGTTTGAAATCGACTTGTCCCGGACTTTTTTTTTTTTTTTTTTTTTACCCCACGGACTCTTGTCCGGCAAATCCGAAATCCGGCAAATCGAGGGTTGAGTGTAGTAGCAAAGATGTGTGAGAAAATTATAAAAAAAAACAGATGGTTGGAGTATTTAGAAGAAAACAGTATATTAACAAACAGCCAATTCGGATTCAGAGGAGGACGGTCTTGTGTAACTAATCTGATCAGCTTCTATTCAAGAGTAGTTGATATAATACAGGAAAGAGACGGTTGGGCAGATTGTGTGTATCTGGACTTAAAGAAAGCGTTTGATAAAGTACCACACAAGCGATTAATATGGAAACTTAATCATGTTGGAGGTCTGGGTGGTTCAATATTGGATTGGATTATGGACTTTTTGACGAAGAGAGAAATGAGAACAGTAATCTGGAATAATAAATCAAGCTGGATGGAAGTGACGAGTGGAGTCCCCCAAGGATCGGTGCTGGCTCCGATTATGTTTGTAACTTATATTAATGACATGACAGAAGGGGTGACAAGCTATATGAATATGTTTGCTGATGATGCTAAAATAATGAGGAGGGTGGCTAATGAAGATGACTGTGTAGCCCTGAGCCAAGATCTTGATAGAATAAGTGAATGGTCACGCAAATGGGAAATGACATTCAGTACAGGGAAGTGTAGCGTGATCCATTGGAGTTTGGTAAGAGCAGTAGACGAATATCGGGCAACTACTCTCTGAGTAATGAAAGAATCATGAAAAAAACTGAAGAAAAAGATCTGGGAGTGATCATAACAGACAAGTTATCCTTTGGAAAACATATAGACCGGATAACTGGGGAAACATACAATCTTCATAGAAACATAAAAGCAGCATTTACATATTTAGATGAAGAAATGGTGAAGAAACTAATAACATCGATGATACATCCAAGACTGGAATATGCAGCATTAGTGTGGTCACCTACTATCCATATCAGACCCCATGACATACCGTTTTTTGCAAATATCTTTCAAACGAAGACTCGGATCAGCATGGTGCTGTGGCACGGATTGTTTCACACACTCCACTAATTTTTGATGCTATTGTGCACTGCCAGATGCGGTTAATTATGGCGTTTACTCTTGACTGTGATGGCAAAACCTGCGTGAGCCACTCACACATTCGGACAGGTGAGGCGTGACGTATTTGTGACGTGTATCCACCAACTACCTCCACCCCTGGCTTCTCCCACCCCTACCCTTCTCTCTCTCTCTCTCTCTCTCTCTCTCTCTCTCTCTCTCTCTCTCTCTCTCTCTCTCTCTCTCTCTCTCTCTCTCAGTGTACATGAGACGTGAAGTTATGCACACATATGACTTGTCTATAATAGAGGATATCTCGAAAGTATATGCTAAGTATGGTTGGGTGTTTTATGCACACGACTGTTTTATCTGTAACTATGAAATATAACTTTGATTCATTATTTACCTATTCACACTTATCCTTAATTTGTTCTCGATATTCTCTTGGTCAAATATATGGAAGAGTCGTAGTGCAATGACTCCTTTGCACCCACGCGGACATCGTAGTATGTTGGCCATGGCTGACAGCGATGAAAAACTCCTTCCTCCACAGGACGTGGGTATCAGCCGTCTATCGGCAGCGTGCCTGATACTTACCATGTTACGTACCTTCTTCACTTACCAAATACGGTGTAACGGTGAAACAAGCAATAACATCAATTACGATTGCTTGCGTAAACTATCCAACCTTAATCAGCATATAATTTCTACTTATCTGCCATTAATTCAAGTCACACGTGTGCATGGGTTCATATATCGTGTATGAGAGAGAGAGAGAGAGAGAGAGAGAGAGAGAGAGAGAGAGAGAGAGAGAGAGAGAAGGGGGGTATGGGGAAGAAAGAGCATGGGGGAGAAAGAAGAGGGTAGGAGGGAAAGGGAGGGGTGGGAGTAGGGGAAGCCAGGGGTGGAGGTAGTTGGTGGATACATGTCACAAATACGTCACGCCTCACCTGTCCGAATGTGTAAGTGGCTCACGCAGGTTTTGCCATCACAGTCAAGAGTAAACGCCATAATTAACCGCATCTGGCAGTGCACAATAGCGTCAAAAATTAGCGGAGTGTGTGAAACATTCCGTGCCACAGCACGATGCTGATCCGAGTCTTCGTTTGAAAGATATTTGCGAAAAACGCTATGTCATGGGGTCTGATATGGGTAGTAGATTGAAGAAAGAAATTAGAAAGTTGGAAAGAATACAAAAAGCAGCGACTAAATTACCGGAAACTCTGAGAGAACATACTTATGAAGAAAGACTGGAGAAATTGGGACTAACAACACTGGAGAGTAGAAGAGAGAGAGGGGACCTAATAGCATTGTACAGGATACAAGAGGGATTGGAGAAATTGGACAGGGAAGACCTAGTGGTACGTGACAGAAGTGTGACAAGAGGCAATGGTAAGAAATTGAAGAAGAGCGACTGTAGGAGAGACATCAGGAAATACAGTTTTCCATACAGAAGCATAACAACATGGAATGGACTTGATGAGGAGACTGTGTGTGCAAAAACGATTCATGAATTTAAAGCCAAACTGGATAATAAGCGTTATGGAGACAGGACAGCACGAGCCTAGTACGGCTCTTTTCCTGTATTTCACAACTAGGTAAACACACACACACACACACACACACACACACACAGAAGGGGAATGAGAATGGTGTGGGGAGGGAGGGGCAGAAAGGAGTCAGATCAGGGCTTTGGTCAAAACATGACCTGACTCAGGTCAGGTCATGTCCTGACTTGTCTCACACACACACACACACACACACAGAAGGGGAATGAGAATGGTGTGGGGAGGGAGGGGAAGAAAGGAGTCAGATCAGGGCTTTGGTCAGGATATGACCTGACTCAGGTCAAGACATGATCTGAGTCTCCCTTCTGCCCCTCCCCCCCCGACCTTTCTAATTTCCCCTTATGTGTGTGACGCACACCTGGAAAAGTTGTCGGTAGCCCAAGCTGCCGCCAACGCGGTGGGAAGAAAAAGGTCCAATGTGACACCAGCTTACGGACAACCGACAACTCGCTCTCGGATGGGCGTACGGGTGTTGCCAGTAGCCACAATGGTTAGAGGAAAACGGCCAGTGTGACACCGCCTTAAGGCAGTGAGGCCGCTGATTGGGTGAGCACCAGCGATGATGTCATCGGACTCTCAGCGAATCACAAGCGTGTTTTCAGAGCTCAGCCAATCATAAGGCTTCATCTGTGGCTTTAAAACGACCCATTCTCTCTTCCTGTTTTCTTCCTTTTTCCAAGGTATGTATTTTGAGATAACAAGGGAGTAAAGGAGGAAAAAAAGTGAGCTCCGGGGGGCAGCATGAGTCAATAATAATGGCGCCACTATGAACAGTTGCCTGCGCCATGATGGGCTCGGGGCCGACCATCAGGCCCAGATGGATAGTCTACTGGCGCCATAGCCCACATGTAAAAAAAAAAAAAAAAAAAAAAAAGTCCACATGCGGGATGGAACCCACTAATATATCTAGCTGCCGGTCGCTCATCCTTTAGGGATTAAAAGTTAAGTAAAAAATCCTTTCTTTTTTCTTAATTAAAAAAATCAACAACCTAGCTAATTATGCTAGAAACTGATAAATCTTGGTAATCAGAGCAAAGGATGGGAATTCCCACCATCCAAAGCTCTGAGTCCCAAGCACAAATTCCCTTCACCAGAAGCACACGGGATGATACATTTTCCTGAAAAATTCAACAAGCTTAGGTTGAATAAATATTAATGCATATTAACCCTTAAGGCGCGGGGTTGTTTGCCGTGCCTGTCCTCCCACGCGGGCATATTCAGGCTAAACCATACCTCACTTCAATCTTGCATACCTTTACTGCTACTTAACACACGTGACTGAATGAAGTATCATTGTAAAGTACATACCCTCACCTGTCCTTTGACGTTAATTTGAAATCTATATGACCATTGGTAGTGCGAGTACCGAATATTGAATAAGATCAATGAAAACGCATTATTATAGACAGTTTTCCACCCTTAGTGGACTTCCCTTCTATGATTTAGTAATAAAAGGCATAAACTTTATACAGTTTATGTGAAAAACACCCCCCAAAAATTAACTTACGGGCCTTCCTGATGTCCTTGATTGGTACTAAGGTCAAATGGCCCACATCTTATGGATGAAATTCACTGGAAGGTGAGAGGAGGTGGGATGTCTAGCGGACATCTTCTCAAAGCTAACACTGGCATACACTGACCAAAAATTAGTCAAGAGAGCATGGTTGGGTATTGTTTGAAAGAAAACGACATGCTTACTCTACTTCACCACAAACAAATTAAATTTGACAGCACGCTAAGTGAAAAAATGGCTTGTCGACTCCCGCGGTTTGAGCCCAGGCACCAGACATCGACAATTGTCGACACCCGTGCTTTAAGGGTTAAAGATTATGCCATGGACACAGATACAGACACAGTTAAAACACTGTTAATGGAGACATTGCTGCCTGGCCTAACTAAATTTTTCCTTGAAATTGGACCCCCTCCCTAATAACATCATCAATGAAATGCTGGTTCACTACAGAATTATTTTCATGACTTCTATACCAAGCCTGAGAAAGTATACCTTACAGCAGCATTCTGTACTTACCATATCCCAGAAAGTGAGGTACTTAAATGGTCCATATCCAATAGTACGCAGCTTAAGAATCTCTTCAGGGGGATTCAATCCAAAGAGGTAGGTATTAATACCATATCCATAGACCAGTACAAGTGTTAGATGGAAGATGAAACCAATGCTCATTTCCATCATGGTACAAGTGTTGAGTCAAAGCTGAAAACAAATTGGGCTATTGTTAAATTTTGCAAATCTATATTTTGTGTAGATTAACCCCTTATGTATCCAAACTTGATCTGACCAGACCTAAAAAATTAATAATGATAAAAGTGGGAATGGTAAGAAAAGATGGGAAGGTGGAATGGTTGCTGGGATGATAGAAACTGCAAGATGCTGCGTGCACCTCCCTTCCCACACACCTCTTTCCTTGGCCCCATGCTGCCACATGGCCAGAATCATGACAGAACTTGTGACATAAATACTACCAAGCACCGCTTGAATGCCATCCACCTGATTGCCTTGGCCCATCATTTTATTTCTGCATTCACAAGTACTTTTATTAACAGGTAATAAAAGAACCTTGAAACTATCAGACAAAAGTGATGCAGAGAGAGAGAGAGAGAGAGAGAGAGAGAGAGAGAGAGAGAGAGAGAGAGAGAGAGAGAGAGAGAGAGAGAGAGAGAGAGAGAGAGAGAGAGAGAGAGAGAGAGAGAGAGAGAATTACATAGATTTACATAGAAAATCAGACCACACAGACCCCATGGTCCAGACTAGGTGGTCTGTCCTTAAACCTAAGTGAATCTACATTAATCAGATGGCTCCAAAACGTTGCTTTTCTACTCGTTAATATTAAGTTCAAGGAAGTGACGGTCAACCTTGTTTTTAAAGGAGTCAATCGTGTTACACTGGACCACTGACGGTGGGAGCTTATTTCATTCTTGCACTACAACGTTGGTGAAGAAAAATTTGGTGGTCTGAATTTACTTGTCTACATTTGAGTTTTATGCCATTGTTCCTCGTTCACAAAGTGTCAGCTATCATAAACAATTTTGTTCTGTCTACATTCATGAAACCATTAAGTATTTTAAAACATTCGATCAGTTTTCCTCGGAGGCGACGTTTCTCAAGAGAGAACATGTTAAGGGTGGAAAGCCTTTCTTCGTAGGATTTGTTGCGCAAGGAAGGGATCATTTTTGTTGCCCGACGCTGAACACCTTCTAATTTAGCAATGTCCTTTGCATGGTGAGGAGACCAAAACTGTACTGCATATTCCAAGTGGGGTCTGACTAAACTATTGTAGAGCAGAAGTATTACATCTTTATTCTTGAATAAAAAGTTTCTTTTAAAGAAGCCCAACATTCTGTTCGCTTTATTTGCTGCATCGATGCATTGATGTGAGGATTTGAGGTTTGATGTGATTTTAATCCCCAGGTCCTTAACGCATTGAACGCTTGTGAGTTTAACGCCGCGCATTTCATATTCGAACTTCTTATTTCTTGTTCCAACTTGAAGGACCTGGCACTTGTCTACGTTAAAGGGCATCTACCATCTATCCAACCAAGATGAAATTTTGTGCAAATCCTCTTGGAGGCTTTGCCTGTCTTCCTCAGTGAGAACCGAGTTACCAATCTTTGTGTCGTCTGCAAATTTACTAATGCGATTATTGAGTCCAACATCCACGTCGTTGATGTAAATAATGACGAGCACTGGGCCAAGAACCGAGCCCTGAGGGATGCCACTAGTGACCGGCGCCCACTCTGAGTTAAATCCGTCAATTACCACTCTTTGCTGTCTGTTGCTCAACCAATTCGCGATCCATTGGTTTACTTGACCGTCATTACCTATTTGCTTTAATTTATAAAGTAATTTATGATGTGGGACTTTATCAAACGCTTTCTGGAAATCAAGATAGATTACGTCCAATGATTTGGTTACGTCATAAACTGAGAAGAGGTCGTTATAAAAGGTCAATAGGTTTGATTGGCAGGATCTTTTGTTACGAAAGCCATGTTGTGTGTGTGTGTGAGAGAGAGAGATTTACATAGATTTACATAGAAAATCAGACCACACAGACCCCATGGTCCAGACTTGGTGGTCTGTCCTTAAACCTAAGTGATTTTACATTAATCAGAAGACTCCAAAACGTTGCATTTCTACTCTAGTTGATATTAAGTTGAAGGAAGTGACGGTCGAGCTTATTTTTGAAGGAGTCAATCGTGTTACACTGGACCACTGATGATGGGAGCTTATTCCATTCTCGCACTAGCGTTGGTGAAGAAAAATTTGGTGCAGTCTGAATTTACTTGTCTACATCTGAGTTTTACGCCATTGTTCCTCGTAAAGTGTCATCGATCATAAACAATGTTGATCTATCTACATTGAAACCATTAAGTATTTTAAAACATTCGATCAGTTTTCCTCGGAGGCGACGTTTCTCAAGAGAGAACATGTTAAGGGTAGAAAGCCTTTCTTCGTAGGATTTGTTGCGCAAGGAAGGGATAATTTTGTTTGACGCTGAACACCTTCTAATTTAGCAATATCCTTTGCATGGTGGGGAGACCAAACTGTACCGCATATTCCAAATGGGGTCTGACTAAACTGTTGTAGAGCGGGAGTATTACATCTTTATTCTTAAATAAAAGTTTCTTTTAATGAAGCCCAACAGTCTGTTCGCTTTATTTTCTGCATCGATGCATTGCTGTGAGAATTTGAGGTTTGTCGCGATTTTGACACCCAAGTCCTAGACGCATTGAACGCTTTTGAGTGTAACGCCGCATTTCGTAATCAAACTTTTTATTCCTCGTTCCAACTTGAAGGACCTGGCACTTGTCTACGTTAAAGGGCATCTCCCATCTATCCGACCAAGCTGAAATTTTGTGCAAATCCTCTTGGAGGCTTTGCCTGTCTTCGTCAGTGAGAACCGAGTTACCAATCTTTGTGTCGTCTGCAAATTTACTAATGCGGTTATTGAGTCCAACATCCACGTCGTTGATGTAAATAATGAAGAGCACTGGGCCAAGAACCGAGCCCTGAGGGACGCCACTAGTGACAGGCGCCCACTCTGAGTTAAATCCGTCAATCACTACTCTTTGTTGTCTGTTGCTCAACCAATTCGCGAGAGAGAGAAATGATGAATGACTATTTCCTCTCAGTTTTCACGCAGGAAGATCTAACAACCATTCCAGAGAGAGTTCAGGTTTATGAGGGCGAGGAGAACGACAAGTTGAGGGATGTGATCATCACTAGGCAAGTAGTCCAGGATGAGATTGGTAGGTTGAAGAAAAACAAATCGCCGGGGCAGGACAAAGTATTCCCACGGAGAGAGAGAGAGAGAGAGAGAGATTTACATAGATTTACATAGAAAATCAGACCACACAGACCCCATGGTCCAGACTAGGTGGTCTGTCCTAAAACCTAAGTGAATCTACACTAATCAGATGGCTCCAAAACATTGATTTTATATATATATATATATATATATATATATATATATATATATATATATATATATATATATATATATATATATATATATATATATATATATATATATATATATATATATATATATATATATATATATATATATATATGTTAGGGTGCTTCCATCGTCCCGGGGTGAAAAAAAAACCGTGCCATTTTATTCCTCCAGGGCGTAAAATTGTTCGTTATTGTGAGGAACCCGCATGCCTGAAAATTTTTTCTTATCAGATTATATTTAGAGGTGGCGCAGCGACCTTGAATGTTCTGTTTATCATGTCCTCTCATGATATGACAGCTAGGTTCATTACAAACAATTACACTCGAACGCCTGTCATCACAACACGGATCAAAGAACAGATAAACATGGAACCTCTTCACATACACAGACAAGCACACAGACTTACACTTATGTACAAGATCGCAAACACTCACATTGACATTGACCCACATACATACTTACACAATGCAAACAGCCAACGTACTCGTAAAACACACATCCATAAATACCAAACATATCACACTAACACTGATGCATACAAGCACTCATACTTTCCACGCACCATACGTGACTGGAACAGCAACAGATTTTAGACTGCAGTACAATAGACTCATTCAGAAAACAAATACACACTCACTTGTCACCACAACACATCAACATTAACAATTACACTTGATTCACTTCCCTCCCCTGCACACTCTGCTCCCCCGTCCCCACCACAGCCAACACAAATATGCGTGTTATGCACCTGAAAGGTGCCCTGCGCATTATCATCCAGATCCAGATCACGTGTGGGGGGCTCCACTCACACAGCTCTCTTGGACAGAGTGGAGTCTAAGGCTCTTCGTCTCATCAGCTCCCCTCCTCTTACAGACAGTCTTCTACCTTTTAAATTCCGTCGCCATGTTGCCTCTCTTTCAATCTTCTATCAGTATTTTCACGTTGAATTCTCTTCTGAACTTGCTAACTGCATGCCTCCCCCCTCCCGCGGCGTCGCCGCACATGACTTTCTACTCAAGCTCATCCATTTATTGTCTAAATCCCTTACGCACGACTTAACCAGCATCTTCACTCTTTCATCCCTCACGCGGGTAAACTCTGGAACAATCTTCCTTCATCTGTATTTCCTCCTGCCTTCGACTTGAACTCTTTCAAGAGGAGGGTATCAGGACACCTCTCCTCCCGAAATTGACCTATATTTCGGCCACTCCTCTGAACGCTTTTTATGGGAGCAGTGAGTGACAGGCTTTTTTTATTATTGTTTTCTTTTTTGCCCATGAGCTGTTTCCTCTACAGTATAATATATATATATATATATATATATATATATATATATATATATATATATATATATATATATATATATATATATATATATATATATATATATATTAGAGTGCTTCTAAAAACTCAATGTTTGATTTCGCTCTCCTCCAGGATTTTATTGGTTGTGTATTGGTGTGAAATATTTCCACGAAAAATACTTTTGAAATACTTTAATATTTAGAAGTGACTGCATCTGAAATTTTAATGCTCGGTATTCTCTTGAATTTTCCGCTTCTCTCCTTGCAAAATTACAGAAGCTGAATATATTTGAGTTTCTAAGAACTGAATTCATCAAAACGAGGTTCAATAAATAAGTGTAAGCACTGTAGGTAGTGAGGGAAGAATTCTTCAGTTGTTCAAGGCTGCTGCTTTGGTCGGGGCACTGTATTTTTTGCGGTGAGCCTCGACCACTTGGAGGAGGAATTGCTTTTGTTCCTCTGACACGGTGAGCGAGGCATTGAACTCCGTCATCAAGGCCACCCCACGCTTGGCCAGATCGTTGACGACCCTAACGGACTTCACCAGGTCGAGAGAGCGTTGATATTTTTCGTCAGCAGCCCACTCAAGAGGGTCCTTCTGAAGGAAATCTTCGTTGACGTGGAGAATGTTGAAAAACCTCTTCGTGGAAGTTGTCACGAAGTCGCTGAGGTCCATGTTCTGAGGTCTGTTGACTGGATGAATCCGCTTTGGAGCGTCCTTGGGTCCCGGCTTGTCTTTCAGGTTTTTCAACATCTTCCTCTTCACTTCGAGTGTCACTTGATCGTCGAAAAAGGCAAATCACACTAATGTCTCCGACAAATACCACAGATGCCTACTGAAGATGGTTGTGGCTGCTGTGGATATCTCCTTGCTTGGGAAATCCTCCAGCACTTTGAACAAATGGAGGTCGTTTCTAGGGGCTGACGCGGAAGAAGGAGCCTGGAACCAGTACGTCGCGTACACCTGAATGATGAAAATGGCGACTTCTTCCAAATGATCCCAGGTGGTCTCACTCCATGTCTGGCGTCGAGATGGACTCAGACGTTGATCCATCAGATACTGCTCTCGAAAGATGACCATCTTCAAGGTGTAGATGGCTTGACTCATCCAACACGCACGATGGATAGCGCCAGGGTAACGGAAGCGAACTCCCTTTGGAGGCTGTCCACCAAGAAAGATGATGGTGAGCTCCAACAATTCCCTGTAGTCATCTCTTGGTTGATGCTGGTGAAGTTGGTCAGTAGCAAACATGATTACTTCCTCCCTCCATTCTGCGACCCGGGATCTCATTTCCTCGTCGACCATGGCAGTACGGAACAATGTTTGATCGACATGAGGCCAATATTCCTTGAAATGATGGAAGAGCTCAATGTTCAGAGACTTGGACGTGCCATGAAGGCCAAAGACTTTCTCCAGGATGATCTCGGCAACATGGTGCCTATAGGCAAAGGTTGAGGAGGTCTCGCTCCAGTTCCCGCTCAATAAGGACACAAACTCCGCCTTTCAAACCGGTATTTGATACTGTAGTGTCAAAGCAGAGCCCACTTATTCGATCCTTCAGTCCCCATTCGTCCAGAGTCTGCAAGATCGACGTAGCCATCACAACCGCCGTACCAGCGTGCAACTTGGTCACGGCATGAAGCTTGACAACATCTTGGCCAGAAACCAACACAGGGAGACGATCTTTGGTCTCTTGGCCAGGAAGAGAGCAGTCCTCCATGATTTTCCCGTCCCAGTGTAGGATCAAGGGCACTTGTGGTCTGAAGGTATCTTTAAGTTCCGTAGCCAGAGCTTCCCTGCACTTGATACGAGCGCGTCTGATTCCACTGGGGCTGATGATGAGTTCGCCAACGTTCTCGCCAAGGTGGCTCGAGGATGCCATGGCTGAGAAGATGTGAGCAGCCTTCCTGTTGCTGACGTTTGTGCGGTCCAAGGCAACGACAACCTCTGGAGTGACGACTTGGACTACGCCTCGGGCACTTCGTTGTCGCTTTGGAGAACGAACGTCTACGTCGGGGTCGAGATCAGATCCAGATCCTTCAGCTTCGAAGGCTTGACTGCTTGAGGACGAAGACGATTCCAGTTCCACGGTTGTAAAGGCTTGAGCCGAGGATGCCTTCTCTCGAGCCTGTCGCTCTGCTTCAGCCACGGCCTTCATCGTCTGTCGCTCTTCTTTCCGCGCAAGAGCCAAATTTACTCCTGCCATTCTTCCCTGCCTCCATTTCTCCCGTTGAGCCTGAAGGAAGAGCTTGTCCTCTTCAATCTTGATCATGCTCAGAGCATCTCGATGCGCAATATCAAAGAGCTCCTTTGCCCTTTCCACAAAGGCTTGTTGCTGTGGGACTGCTGAGGCCCGAGACCGACTCTTTAACAAGCCTTTCCATTCCTCGTGATACTGGTGACCTGTACCACAACGTAATTTCTGGCTCGCGTGGGGATACGGGCTCGACTCCAAATCTCCAATAGTTCATCCGCGGTGGCCCTGACCAACGGTCTGCTTCTCTTCCGTGTGGTGATGGAGGAACATTGACAATACTTCAAGGCCACTGGGCAACTTCATTGACGGTAAAGTGCTGCCCACTGGTCCTACAAGCCACACAAGGGAGGAAGATCTTGTTTTTGGCATCTTCGAGGAACATGGGAAAAAAAAAAAAAAAAAAAGCAGGTTGTAATGACCATAATCGTCATATCATGAGGACATGATAAACAGAACATTTAAGGTCGCTGCCCCACCTCTAAATATAATCTGACAAGAAAAAAATTTCAGGTATGTGGTTTTCTCACATTAACGAACAATTTTACGCCCTGGAGGAATAAAATGGCACGGTTTTTTTTCTCACCCTAGGACGATGGAAGAACCCTTATATATATATATATATATATATATATATATATATATATATATATATATATATATATATATATATATATATATATATATATATATATATAGATAGATAGATATAGATAGATAGATAGATAGACTGATATAGATAGATAGTAGATAGATAGATAACACAAGATTCAGAATGAAAAATCTGCACTATGATAAAGGTTAAAATTGTCTAGCTTGAGGATGACCTCAGCCAAAATAATACCTTAAAACACATTACTTACCAGAAATAAAATTTTATTCACTATTTAGACAGGGAATAAGGACATTTACCCAAGTTTGTAGGTGATAAGGAAGGAAATGAGATATGGATAGAGTTATTATTACCAAACACTGAACTCCATACACCTAGTAAAGGTCAGAATATTTGAGTTTTGTGAGTGACCTTGAACAAAGTTTTACCACAGCCTCATATTTTACCAAGAAAAAATCAGTCTCAGAGATAATCTAAATATTCTGGTAGCTTACAAACTTTAACATGGATTTGAAATTAGATTACACCCAGTTCTTACAGCTTGCCATCAGATAATAACATAGCTGGGCGTTGTCGTGATAAGTTATCGCGATACCTTATCACTGATAACAAAATCGGGTTATCGACTATCCCCTGCTTATTTATACATATATCGGTATCTTCGTTACTTTTGTAACCAAACTAGCGATAATCGCTACTTTTTTCCGCCTTTCAGAAAAAAAACGTTGTCTCCTCCTTACTGCGCATGTGTGGCCCGGGCGCCCGGCGTTGTATGAAAAAAACTTCGGGGTATAAAATATCTTCGGTGAAGAGATTTCATACTTAGATCATCAACATTAAAACACTAGATTACTTTTTTTTATGTTAGATTAAAAAATCACTATATGAAAAAGAAAAATAATTTAACTTTGCCCCCAAAATGATTATTCACTGGCTGAGATTTGTGATCCTGTTGTAAAGAGCACAAACAGAGACCAGCAGCTTGTGTTATCACGTAGCAGCGTGGCGCGTGGTCTCTCAGCTGCGTCTCGAGTGACGGAGTGAGTGCCAGTGTTCCAGTTCTCAGTGCTTCAGTGTTTCTTTACTGAAGTGACTTTTAAAGTGTTAATGGTGATAAGTAAGAATAACTGAATAAGTAGTAATGGGCCAGTTCATGAGAGACCAGTGTTTGTAAACAAAAGCGCCAGCTTTTGACGGTTGGGACGCCAAATAACACAACACCGGTTCAGGCGTTTCTAGTATTACCGTCCATGTGTACGTGTCAACGTGTGGTTTTCAGGTTTTGTAAGTTTTCTAAATTATAGATAATGAAAATTTGAATTCATCTATATTTTTCTGTTTGAAATATCAATATATAGTATCGTTTTCGCCTATCAGACTTATCGCTACCTAATATCGGAGTTGTGGATTTATATCGGGTATTGGTTATCGGTTATCGCCTATATTTATGTCTCCAGTTAACGAATATCAGTTATCACCAATAAGGTTTTCCATTATCAGTTATCGTGTATCAGGAATAAGGTTTTCTGTTATCATGCCCAGCTATGGATAATAACAATGTCACAAGAGGACACAGCCTTAGCCTTGACCTCCACAGGGCCATAGATTCAGCAGAAAAAAATAACAGGAAACTTCACTGATAATATTGGAGAGGATAGTCACCTTTAGAGTAGTTAATACGATCAATATGGATTCTTTTTCGGTCCCTGAGTGCAGTGCGGTAACAAATGACGGTTAAGATTAGTTTTAGGTCCGTGCCAGTATCTCATTACCTACCTTATGAAACATCAGTATCTCTTCATATATCTTTTCTACAAACCTTCAACAGTCATGGAAATGCTTTGAAAATCCAATTCAAGGACTTTTTTTTTTACTCTTGAAAATAGGGGATAATGTTTATGAAAGTGCGTCGCCTCCTCTGGCGACAGTGCAACTGGTGTTGCGAGAAATACCTCCTTGCTGAAATAAGTCACATATACATGTGTGTGTGGGGTCCAGGGCGCAGCCTGTTAGTAGGTTGTAAAGTTCGGTTGGAGTAGTTTAAATATGCTCCCCGACCCTAAACCCTCTGCGAGGTATTTTACGGCTGTGGCGGCTGCAGCATCGTCGCGGCCGCCGCCAGAGGAGGCGACACGCTTCCGTAAACATTTTCAAGAGTAAAAAAAAAAGTCCTTGAATTGGATTTTCAAAGCGTTTCCATGACAGTTGAAGGTTTGTAAAAAAGATATATGAAGAGATACTGATGTTTCATAAAGTAGATTATGAGATACTGGCACGGACCTAATACGAATCTTTACCCAAATGACTTCTGGAAAATAGAAGGGGGGTTGAGGGAGGCGAAGCCCCCTGTTAGGGAGGGCGTGGGTGTTGAAGCACCCCTATTAGGTAGGTTACGTTGAGTTGTTAGGTTAGGTTAGTATTAATTTTTTCGGCATGCGGTGTGGGTTGGCAGAAACATGCAGCACGGGACAGTACTGGGCAGCAGCAGGGGGTTGGTCTACTCCATGCCCGGTGGTAATGGGTGGGAGCGGGGCTGTGGCAGGTGAACCTCAGGCATTGAAGTCATTCATTTAGCGATTTCCAGAAAAGAAATACTATCTCCATAATAAAAAGAATCATATTTTGTCCAGAAATGAGCAGTCACTGTCTCGAAATTAGTTGGATACCCTCTCTTCAATAATCCTCAGCTTCTTTGAGGCAAAGGTCTTATGTTGAGTAGCTGACCTGTAAGTGTAGTCTGTAGCCTTTGTCAACAATTTAAAAAATGAATGACTACTTTGAGAGATCCAGAGAAAAGGCACCCTTATGAGTAGTTATAGACACCCTTACCTCTTTACAATCACTAAGGTGACAATCCTCAGGATAACATAAAAACTCACCCCAAAATGTGTGGTTCCTCGAGCAGGGCGAAGTTTTATTTATACTGGAGCTCAGTCTAACGCACTTATCAAAACAGTCCAGTTATGTCCCGTCACGATGACAACTACCGGCGATGACCGTCCGCCAGGAAGATTACTTGTTACGTCACGACCATCAGCTGATCCACCACCTGCCCGTCTTGGGGCCATGGTCTTCAACCGCTCGTGGCCCAGGCACATATTTGACAAGGCTTTCGTAGTAGGCATTTCCAAAGGTAGTTTTATGACCATGGCGGTAGTTTGACCCTTCTTTTGTACCATGGAGCTAGAATAGCATTCATAAGAACCCGACTGATCTCCCTTTTGGCCTTTGAAAATGATGTGAAGGGTTTAGCGGAGTGCCGACCAAAGGCCATAGTCTCCTTGGTGCCAACCAAGAGATTCTTTGGTGCCGACCTTTGCCTCTCTGTTTTAGTACCGTGCCAGTACTTCATTACCTACCTTATGAAACATCACTAGCTCTTCATATATCGGTAAAGATTCGTTTAAGTACCGTGCCAGTATTTCATTACCTACCTTATGAAACACTACTAGCTCTTCATATATCTTTTCTACAAACGTTCAACAGTCATGGAAACGCTTTCAAAATCCAATTCAAAGACTATTTATTGCGTTGCGGGAATATTATCATTCCTCCACCACTCTGATAGTGTTGTGATATTCTTGTGTTTGTGTGTGTGCTTTACAAATCAATATTGTTTACTGCTCTGCAAGATTGTATTTTATTATTGAATCATACTTGAGACCCTATAGCGCACCTTTGGGTGGAATGGAGCCTGTAAACCCAATAAAGAATAAAGAATAAATAGCGGATAATATTCACGAAAGAGTAGCCTCCTCTGGCGGCCGTCGCCGCAGCCGCAAAATAGCTCGCAGAGGGTTTAGGGTGGGGGTGCATAACTACTCCAACCGAACTTTACGACCTGCTAACGGGGGGAGGGCTTCGCCTCCTTCGACCCCCCATTCTAACCAGGGACCCCCCCACCACACACACATATATACACACACATGTATATGTGACTTATTTCTGCAAGGAGGTATTTCTCGCAACACCGGCTGCACCGCCGCCGCCAGAGGAGGCTACGCTTTCGTGAATATTACCCCATTTTCAACAATAAATAGTCCTTGAATTGGATTTTGAAAGCGTTTCCATGATTGTTGAACGTTTGTAGAAAAGATATATGAAGAGCCGCGAGACACCGTGCTTTGCAGTCGGCGCGGTGCTCGAAGGGCCAATAATGGCGCCCATCAGCCTTATACACAGGGCCGCCTATATCGGGACTTTCTCTATCGTAAATTATCTTAAATGATTTTTTTTCAGGTCTTTGGTTCATTTTAAAAGTTTTTTTCCATATACGGTAGGCCTCAAGGTATGGCCTTTGAGTCCCTTGACTGAGATCTCTATCAAGAAGGGCCTCTACATGGCCTCGGCGCGCAGTCTAGTTGATAACTCTATGACTGGGCAACAACAGCTGTTTACTGTTGACAAGTGACATCCTTCAGCACCGATGGCGTGGACGACCGTGTTACTGAGAAGCGTCTCTTCCAGAGTGTCACTCCTCGGACACAGATTGTCAACTCCTGTGGTAAGCTAGAAATTATGTATCGTTACCATCAAATAAAATTTACTGATTGACAGGCTTATCTGGATGAGTACCAACGCAGCGCACTCAACCACCCCGACTTGTACGTATCTCTCCCCTTCTTTCTTATTCATTTGTAATGCGGGGAAAACTGAGAAATCGGTAACCTGTAATAAGTGATGTGTTCTTGTGAACCAGGTGGTTACGAACCGCAAGACAGACAGACGAACCAGATGTGGGGCTGGTGGCATGACTACGCCTCGGCCGAAGGTGCCGAATGATCATTAGTTAGTCTATTCATGGAGGATTGACGAGCAGAATTTTTCACCTGTATTGAGTGAGAGAACCAGTTGCATCGAAACTCTTTCTGAACTGGCGGAACAGGCCAATTGGATGTTAACTAAACCACCGATAAATGCTTTCACTAGCCGCGGGCAGTGGGAGGGGAGGTGATAAGCCGACTGTGTGAGGGTGTCTCCCTCACACACCGTCTTGACCTCACCCCCACAGGTACGTTGAACCCAACTCCTAGGGACCAAGCTTGTTAGTGTGTTATCTTGATACAATGTTAATGTTACTTAAAGAGTGAATTGTCACACACACCGTCTTGACCTCACCCCACAGGTTCCCTAGCATACTGAGTGAGCTGGTACCTCACTTGTTGTGTGTCATTATATAGAGTACGTGAACATCTCCTTTTGTGTGGGCTCATGGTCACCCCCTTGGTATCTTAACCCCACATGAATACCTTGCCTCCATGATCATCTTTGTGAACACATATCGATCGGTGGTTGAAGGGATACATTTTATTGTATAATTATGCACCATAGAAACTTGACTAGGGTAGTTTTTGTTAGCTATGGCCAGGACTCTATATCTATATATATTTTATGAAATTATGTGATTGAGTAGGCCCTTCTGGTGATTGGAATGATGAGTTTTAATCAGTGTTTTAAAGTAACTTGGTAAAAGCTCGCTACCATTACCAACAGAATGATGAAGTGTAAATAATATTGTTGCTTAACTTCAGTAAGCTCGCTACCATTATATACCAACAATGTGAATAAACCTCATAAGTTAACCTTTTGTTGCATCACCCTAACAACTGTGAAGCTACACTTGATAGTAATATATTAAAAACAGAGGATCGAAGCTGAAGGCAACACACATTGACATCATAAATACATTTTCACTCTCACAAACAGTACTCCAGCCAACACGAACACAAACTGTAACGCGCCCCGCTGGCCACGGTGGCCCTTTGACCACAGCACACACACTTGACCTTTTTCTCACCAACAACATTCTTAACATAACAAACACTCAGGTTGTTCCAGGACTTGGTGACCATGACATACTCATCGTTGACACTGACCTCTGACCGATTAGACATTAACAGATTTTTCCTTTTTCAAGGGCTGACTTAGACATGATCAAACAAGGCCTAACTGCTTTCAGCACTGACTTTTTTGCGACTGGCCCAAACACAAGACCTCCTTCCACCAACTGGAACAACCTGAAACACACACAAGTACCTTGGTATCCATCTCTCAACTAACTTGAAATTCAGCACCCACATAGACCATATCAGTGCCACAGCCAATAGAACACTGGGGTTCTTGAGGAGGAATTTACATAACTGCACACCTGACATTAAATGCATAGCTTATGACACACTTGTGAGACCAACACTGGAATACTGCTCCACGGTGTGGGATCCTTACACACACAGAAACATTGATAGGTTAGAACAAATCAACACCAAGGCGGCTAGGTTTATTACTAACAATTACACTCTAATGCCTGTCATCACAACACGGATCAAACAACAGATAAACATGGAACCTCTTCACATACACAGACTTACTCTTATGTACAAGATCACAAACACTCACATTGACATTGACCCACAAACATACCTACACAAGGCAAACGGTCAACGTACTCGTAACACACACATCCATAAATACCAAACATATCACACTAACACTGACGCATACAAGCACTCATACTTTCCACGCACCATAAGTGACTGGAACAGCAACAGATTTTAGACTGCAGTACAATAGACTCATTCAGAAAACTAATACACACTCACTTGTCACCACAACACATCAATATTAACAATTACACTTGATTCACTTCCCTCCCCTGCACACCCGGCTCCCCCGTCCCCCCAACAGCCAACACAAATATGCGTGTTATGCGCCTGTACGGGCGCCCTGCGCATTATTCGTCTAGATCCAGATCCAGATCCTTCTCTCCATGGGGCCCTTTACTTGAGCTTGACCTACCATCTGCAGCTATTGTGTAAGAGAGTAGGAAGTAATGCTGGGATCACACAGCTGTGATTTTGCCTCTGCAACTAACTGCGACACCAAAAATGTTGGAGTCTCAGCTCGGTCGCCACCCGAGAAGCGCAATTTGTTGCGACAAGAAAGATCTCACTATCCATTACAACGTGTGCTCAATCTCCGTTTGCTTAGTCGTAGACCTTTGCAATCATTGCAGGCGAAACAAGGAAAGATCGAATGCGTATCGCAGCTTACTGTAGTTATCGCAGCTTACTGCAGTTATCGCAGCTTACTGCAGTTATCGCAGCTTACTGCAGTTATCGCAGCTTACTGCAGTTATCGCAGCTTACTGCAGTTATCGCAAACTTGTGCAGGGATTCACTGTATGCACATCATAAGCACCTGCGACGCACGATCTATTATTGCAATGGATAAAGATTGCTGCTCAACTGGCTCTTGTTTCCAGTTCGACTTTGCAATGATGTACTGCAATTAATCGGGGCCACCTGCTGGGTGTCCCCACAGGGACGTAAATGAGGGGTGGCTCCACCTGCCTGTAACTAGCCAATTTACCCCTGCAGGAGCAATGCTAACACCATGAGCCTCATTGACTTTATCGACAGTGACATTGTGAAGACTCCTCAGCTAGTGGGAGCTATAGTGGCCTTCGAGAGATTGCACATAATAACCCACCAGTATGTTGTACAACTGATACAGAAAAGGACAGCCCGAAGTACTTGAGTACGTGGATACCTGACACGACGAGCCACCAAAGGCCACTATCAAAATCTGATGCGTGAGCTGGCTGATGAGGACCCTCTGCTCTATCAGAACTTCATCCGCATCACTGAGACCATTTTCAACGAGATAGTGGAGCGTGTTTGACCCTACATCGAAAAGATGACGACGTTCTGGACTTTGGTCTTCATAGTCTTTTTGGGGGGGTTGCTATCCTTCCTCTCCTTCGGCATGATGTAGAAGGGGTCCTGAATGGGACAAGACATTGTGTGGCACATTGTGGGTGGGAGCGGTGGTTGGCAGAGAGAGAGGCAGTCGTCACCAGAGCACAACAGTGTGGAAACCAAGTGAGGGAGCGTTGCTTGCCCAGCTTATTTGTAGGAGAGGCTGCTGCGATACCTCATTGTCACATCTCGCAATGAGAAAGTTGCTAGATTCGCCAATGATTCGTCGCAGGCTACTGCAATCATTGCAATGATATCGTTGCCGAGTCGCAGTGTGCTGCACTTTCAATGCGTTCACACTGCGATCACGCTGCGATGAGTTGAGCGATATGGGAATCGCAGAGATAGTTGCAATCTGTTTTGAACATTCCAAAACAAATCGCAGTGGTGGCCCCATCACGCGATCACCCGCGATACGTGGTGACGTTGCAATGCTTCAGAAAGACTCTCTGCGATTCCTGTTTCGATTGTTGTAGCAAGAGCGTAGTAGATTGCGATTTCACCACTTTTTTCACATTTTCGGTATCGCAGTAAGTCAGAGGCAAAATCGCAGATGTGTGATCCCAGCATGATTCTTTAGCTTTCCAGTCACTCCAGCTCCTAGTAACTCCGGCTCCTAGTAACTCCGGCTCCTAGTAACTCCGGCTCCTAGTAACTCCAGCCCTGATGACAGACCTTTTTTTTGCTGGTAGGGGGGGTTTGGGCCGTGACCGCCCATATGTATGTTTCCCCATAGGTTATTAAGTTCGCCATTTGCGCATTCGCCATTTGTGCACCTTCAGACCACCCATATGTGCGCAAATGGTGAGGTTTGACCGTATGTCCATAAACATTAATGTACATTAACCAAAGTTTTTTCATTCCCTTCTCTTCCCTATTATTGTGGCTTTTTACTTGTTCTCCTCCCTCTTCATGATCCACCATCACTGTCGTTTTGCACTCTTAAAAAAGAAACTTTTTCTGACTGTTCTTCATTTATGTGCTTTGTTCACAATTTCCCTCATCTCAACTCTCTCCTCTATGCTCATATTTTTCCTCATGTATATTTCCTTATGTTGCTCTATATATATATTTATCACTATTAATTGTAAACTTTCTCCTCTCTCTCTCTCTCTCTCTCTCTCTCTCTCTCTCTCTCTCTCTCTCTCTCTCTCTCTCTCTCTCTCTCTCTCTCTCACACAGGTATCAAGAGGCTTTTCTGATGAAGACAGGGAAACAAGAAATGCTCGGAAGGCCAACGTGACTGAGGTAATTGCTCTGCCCAAGTTGTTCATAACACTGGGTCACACAAAAATTTTTTTAAGTTGTCTTAAGTTTTTTCAACTGATTTAGGACAAATTTGCACCGGTGAATCCAAAAATGACACCTGTTTCTCTCGATCAGGTCAGGTTTTTGTGCTATGTCAATTTTTAAAAGTCCAATCTTATAACTAAATTGATTATATTTTTTGTGACATTTTCAATTAATTTTTGTTAATATTTCTCATCCAAAATAGGTCTTTAAGATAAAGAAACTCTTTTTCTAACACAATTCATTAATTAAATGTTACAAAAATTGATAAGTGTACATTGAATAGTAGACACTGATAAAGGTAAGTATACATGTAAATTTGATATTAGGTCATCAATGTTCAAAATTCAGGGCATAAACTTCCATTTCTTCAAACTCCTAGAATGCTCAGCGGTAAGGATGTCTCTCTTCAGAGTCCAACAATAATCAGCCATCATGACTGCATCCCTGCGTCCCTGACACCTGGTCTCAATCTCTTTCATGTCTTGATGGAATCTCTCCCCCTGCTCATCGCTCATTGATCCCAAAGTTTCAGGAAACTGATCCATATGTGAGAATAAGTAATGCATTTTCATGCTCATGTAGCATCCGAGGTTTCTGTAATCAGTCAACATAGTGGTGACAAGTTCTGTGTAGTTCCTGGCCTTCTTGTTGCCCATAAAGTTCTTCACGACAAGAACAAAAGCCTTCCACGCTTCCAGTTCCACTTCGTTCATTGAGTTTTCAAACTGGATCTCTGATAAGCTGACAGAGTTAAGGACTGTCAAAGATGCCAGCTTTCAACTTCTCCATGGTCAGTCCTGGAAAAGTGTGGCACAAGTAAGTGAAGCAGCCACCATCCTTGTTCAGAGCTTTGGTGAACTGTTTGATCAAGTTGAGCTTGATGTGCAACGGTGGGAAGAGTATCCTGTCTCTGTCCACCAGAGGGTTGTTTATGACGTTCCTTGCTCTGCAAGGCACCAGTTTCTCCCGTACAGGCCAGTCCTTCTTCGTGTAATGCTGAGCTTTGTCCCTTCTATCTTACATGCACAGAAAGCATGGGTACTTGGTGAACCCGGACTGTTGTCCCAACAAAAAGTTCACCATCTTCAGGTCAACACAAATCAACCACTCATGCAGATCTTAACGAATTTTCTCCAGCATATCCTTCACAGCTTCATACTTCTCCTTCAGTGTAGTCGAGTGAGCGAGGGGTACAGAGGCAAACTGGTTGCCTTTGTGCAGCAGAACACATTTCAGCGATCGCTTGCTGCTGTCAATGAACAGTCCAATCTTCAGGTTGGTACTGTGGCACTCCAAGCTTGTGCAGAAGCTGTGCAATATCTGCACAGTACATCAAGTCCTTCTCTTCAAAGAAAAAACGGAGGTACTCTTGATGTCTGTTGTGATCGAAGGTGATGCGAGCACTGTCAGAGAGGAATTTCCTTTCCTCCAATCTGGATGCCAACAGTTCGGCAGAGGACTTTGACAAGCCGAGATCGCGAACTAGATCATTTAGCTCCTTTTGGGAATAAGGATATGGAGCATCATCGCCAAGAACCACTTTTTCTTCTTCATTTTCTGCAACACTGGAGGAATCTTTGTCACTAATGTCAAGAAGTTCTTCAAAGACAGGTACTGGAATTTCATCACAGTGAGCTACAGGACAACGTGCTGATTCAAGATCAGGATACTTGAGGCTGCTCCAGTTCTTTCTGTTGATCCCAGTCAAATCAATAACGCAGAAGTAGCAGTCAGTGCCATGGTTTGTCGGCTCCCTCCAAACCATGGGAATTCCAAACATAAGACAACTCTTCTTGCCCTTGGTCCAACGACGCAGATACTCGGTGCATGTCTTGCATACCATGTGTGACGCCCAAGCTTTATCCTGGTCACCAAGTTTCATGCCAAGATAAGCATGGTAAGCACGCTTTATGAAACTTGTGACTGGATTCCTGTTAGGAACAACGGTGTATCCGCCGCAGATGTAGCAGAATACATCGGGCTTATTTTTGCAAGATCTTCTGGCCGAACCCATTTCATTCACCTGCAAAAGAAAAATACCAGCTAGTCAAAAATTGGCACATGCAAACTCTTCAGAATTCATTTATTTAAAGAAATAAGAAAGAATTTTGCCTCATATTAATAGAAAATACCCGTACATGTAAAAAAAATGTAAAAAATACCATCATGTAGCAATAGATAAAAAAAAGTTGACCTGATTGAGCAAAACCAATGTGATTTTTGGATTCAGCACATCAAAGTTGTCCTAAATCAGCTAAAAAAAACTTAGACAATAAATTTGTTGTTGGCCAGTGTAATAATAATGATCTGAATTCAACAATGGGCTCATTATATATATATATATATATATATATATATATATATATATATATATATATATATATATATATATATATATATATATATATATATAATATGTGTGTAGTAAACCCTTAGTACAACGGACTAATTTGGGAAAAACTTAGTTCGCTAATGACGAAAGTCTGTTAGAATGGGGCGGAAATTTAAAAATACGTATAATAATACCAACAAACCTAAGAAACGAAAGTATGTACCGTATTTCCTGCCATATAAGACACTTTTTTTTTCAAAAAATAAGATTAAAAAAATCACCCTGCGTCTTATACGCCGATGGTTAGGTTTTTTTAGGTCTAGGGGTTATTGTTACTGGTACGAAACCAACACCCAAAACACCTCCATTTGACACAGGAGTTCCCAGATGTCCCCAGAATGAAATATACCATATTTTGCGGCGTGTACGCGCACTTTTTTTTCACTCAGAAAATGATAATGAATAGTGATGCAATAGAAAAGAAAAGTGTGAATAAGCAGAATAGAGGAGGAGGAAACGTGCAGCGATAAAACCGTACAGGTCACAAAAAGAAGAAGATGCACCCACGTGGCGCGGCGTGAACACGAAACACAACACAGAAGACACAACACGGCCGCGGCGCCGTGTGCTGGGCACCTCGGCAGTCATGGTTAAAGCAGCTATTACTCGGGAACAGTATTGACAGAGCAGGGTGCTTCCTGACACGACTGTTCGGCGATCGTGGGGTGGACATGGGTGGACAATAGTCGATCGACTCTAACTTGAGCCCTGTGGCCCGGGTAACTCCCCAGTGTTTGCACATTTAGCGATGAACTGCGCATGGCGATCTGTCTCTCTGTTAGTCTGTACATTATCTATTTATGGAATATATATATTCATAATATGACTGCATGGTGTCATGAATGGCTTGGGATTTGAGGGAAAGACAATGACTCTGTAAACCTTCCATTTCACTTGACAACATGGCTCATGCGATGGTGCCGTACCATTCACCCTTCCGCCACCACGGAAGACTCACGTAGGTCTCACTCTCGCGTCCTGCACAGCCAAGCAAAAGATATATAATGTAAATAAGTGAGAGAGAGAGAGGGGGGGGGGTAACGAGCTCCTCTGAGGAGAGTGATGGGGTGATGTTGCATTAGCGTGTCTCAGGGGAGCCGTGCCTAAAAGCTCAAGTTAGATTCGATAGACTATAGTCTGGAGGTATTTCTGCTGTTCAGCAGCCCGGTCAGCAGACGTTATCCATGATGGGTGGTCTTCAGAACAGCATGTGGGTAGTTTTAAGCCACTCGGCGGTGACTGAAAAATTCGAGGTGGTAGCGTGGGGATTCGAACCCGCGTCGTCCATCACGCGATGAATGTGGGCCCAGCATGCTACCACTCAGCCACCACCTACCCTGGTGCGTCTTATACGCCGGTGCATCTTATATGGTGGGAAAACAGTAATTTTCTATTGTGTATGTAAAAAATTAAATGGGGTTTCACAGAATGAATTATGAATTGATTGGATACGCAATGATGACACACTTCAAGTTAGATAAACACTCCTTAATTCCAACTACAGTACCCTCGAGAGTTTTGTGCTATCCTAGTTTCGCTATCCTAGATTTTCTCGCTCAATCCTGAATTCTTACCATCCCAACTTTCGTGCATTATCACCCCAAGTTTTGTGCTGCTTTGACATGTACAGGTCACGTCTACCTAGCGTCGGCATCACGCGAGATTCCTTAAAGCGATGTCACACTGGCCGTTTTCCTTCAACTTTTGGGGCTATTGGCGGGAGTGACTTGTCAGTTGTCCGTACGGATGGAAAACGGTTGGGTGTATGAGCAACCACGCAGCTGTATATAAACAAACATGATGGCAGTGGCTGAGGAGTGAGGAGCAGTGGAAAACAGCCAACCCCAAAACTCGTTAAGTAGACTGGCAGAGCTGCCTTGTTTACTATTTAATCTATACAGGGTGACTGAATGCTTTGTTTACATTGTGACTACGGACAACCAACATTGGCCGTGTGTGACACACACCCGGAAAAGTTGGAGTTGCCAGTTGCCACTCACCAATGCAGTTGAAGGAAAAAGGCCCAGTGTGACACCAGCAGCTTAAAGACATGGTCACACAAGCTAGTTTCTTGGGAATTTTCCACTGAAATTATCTCCCGACAATTTTCTGCTTCGAATTTATCCTCAAGTTTGGACACACAGAGGACTGTTGCATTCTGGGATATATCAGCTGAAAAGCAAAACAAACAATGGATCCAGACGTTGCAAACTTTGCTTTGTGGTGTTTGCTGAAGAAAAAGAAAAAAATGAAAAGAAAGCATTTGTTGGTTCGTGAGTGGTTAGCTCGGAGACAAAGGGAGAGTGTGTTACAGCTTCCTACCATTAAATGCTATGAGAATGCAACAGTGAGAACCCAGACACAATGAGGCAGTGGCTACGCTTGGACAAGACTTAAGTCCAAGACTTGCTCAACCTGATTACTCCAAGCTTATCTAGCTTCGTGGAACTCATTGTGGTACTGGAATAAACACGCGGATAGCTACTGGACTGATCAGCTGATACGCTCTTCTTCTTGTGACCACAACTTACCGACCTCACGAGAAAATAACCAACATGCTGGTGACAGAGTTTCTGACAAGAATTTTGATGAGTTTCCCGTGAAATGCTGCCGACATTGAATCTCTGTACAAAATTCCCAAGAAACTAGCAGTTGGGTGACCGTGTTCACATGTGCTGGGGCGAGATTCACAGAGATGCACTCTAATGGCCCATGGTAAAAGCTATAAACTAATGATTTAACAATTAACGTTGACTTCAGATTCACAAAGCTTTCGTTTCATCATAGTTAGAGGCTGCTGATTGGATGAGCGCCGCTGATGATATCATCAGATTCGGCGAATCACAAGCGTGTTTTCAGAACTGTCAGCCAATCGTAAGGTAACCAGCCGCCTTCAGCTGCGGTTTCAAAACGACCTGTTCTCTTTTCACATTTTCTTCATTTTTACACAGTACGTACTTTGAGATAACAAGGGAGTAAAGTGGGAAAAAAAGGTCAGCTTCTCCATGGGCCGGAACCAATAAGCGCTTTTTCAGTGTTTTCAAAACCCCGAGTTTTGCGATCCTTGAGTTTATCGCTATACCTGCGGAACGAAGTAAGCGCGAAACTTGGGAGGGTACTGTACCACTCAATAACTGTACCTACGTGGTCCAGATGTAATGGACCGACGTAGAGCCATACATAAATTAATTTCCAATACCATGGATCCTTAATACTTACAGGGAATTCAGTGATGCTTTAATCGCCCAAAAATCACATGGGAAATCAATTTAAGTGTACAGTACCCTCCCGAGTTTCGCGATCCTTGAGTTTCATGCTTAGTCCTAAATTCTTACCATCCCAACATTTGCACATAATCACCCCGAGTTTCGCGCTGCTTTGACATGTATGGGTCATGTCTGCTTACCGTCAGCGTCACACATGATGCCTTAAAAGGCGGTGTCGCCCAGACCATTTTCCTCCAAACATTTGGGCTATGGGCAACCACTGTTGCCGTATGCCCAACCAGAAGCGATTGGTCGGTGGTCTGTACAAATGGAACATGGTTGTGGCTACGAGCAACCGCGCGGCTGTATGTAAACAAACAGACGACAGCAGTGGCTGAGGAGTGAGGAGCAGTGGAAGATGACCCACCAAGAGACTCGTAAAGTAGACTAGCAGAGCTGCTTTGTTTACGATTGAATTAGCAAGATTAGAGAACACCCTGTACTGTGAAACCACAGTTCAAAAAACTTTTTTCTCTGGTCTATGAAAATTGTATGAGGACTCCCGGGTTTGTGTTCCTGGCTGTCCTCCTGCGAGCTACACATGCTCAGAAGAGAATGTAAACAAACAAAGACTTGTTGATAAACAGAGCTGTTCTCATGCATCCCCTGACAGCATGGCTATGCTCACCACTTGCCAACTCCCCCCACCTCATGAACCTTTGATGCCCTCTAGCCCCCCCACCCCCCCAAAAAAAAATCTGCCAAAATTATGGGTCTGCATATGCACATCGCCAATTTTGTTTTTTTGAAAATAGCAAGATCTTATTTCCCGTAAGTTTACCCATGAATCACTAAATCAAGGGTTCTTAACCGGGGGTATCCAAACCCCTTGGGGGTATGAGGACCAAATGCTGGGGGTATGGAACTCATTCTCTGAATTAATGAACACATGGATATTTTTTTCCAATATGATTTTTATGTAAGATCAAGATCCTACAAATGGCATTATAAGACAGCAAAATCATTAAAATTTGGAACTCATTCTCTGAATATTATTACATATTATATATTAAATAAGATGATTTTGGCAGTCAAGTGAAGGGGATATGTGTCCATACTGAACAATCCAATGGGGGTCTGGGATCATCAAAAGGTTAAGAACCCCTGCACTAGATGAAGACTATTTGTTGGCTCAGGAACACAACACTGGTCCTCACAGTACAGCTCTCTGATGAGGTTTGGGTAAACACTCCTGTCCTCCCGTCCTCGGGCCCATAATCGTCCCCATATGGCGTGCCTGTGGTTCCTCCGTGCCACAAGTTCTCATTCTCACCACTACACACGTTCAGCCAGTCCATCCAGCCTGACTCCGCCCACATAAACACGTGGATCAATTAACAACACACACACACACACACACACACACACACAAGGAGTGGTTTAACAAAAGATGCAAGGCGGCTAGAAAGAGAAAGGAGGAAGCTTGGAAGGGATGGAGGAGACAAAGAAGAATCAACTCGTGGAATGATTACAAACAAGGAAGGAAGGAATATACAAAGATTAGAAGAGAAGAAAAACGGAAATATGAAAAAGATATAATTGACAAGTGCAAAGACCAACCCAAACTATTCTATAGGCATGTGAACGGCAAATTAAAGAATAGAGAAACAATCGATAAACTGAAAATGGATGGAACTACATAAGAAGACTCGGCAGAGATGGCAGAAGTGATGAACAACAGCTTTCATAGAGTTTTCACAAAAGAAGACTAATTCGTACAACCACCGGGCCAGGAAAGAGGAAGGGTTATGCAGGAGATACAGTTAACAGTGCAGGAGGTCAAGGAAAGCTTGAACAAGCTGGATGTAGGAAAGGCGACACGGCCGGATAGAGAATCAGGGTGGATTTTGAAAGAATGTAGTGAGCAATTTGCAAAGAAACTGCACTCCATAATGAGCACCTCCTTGAGTGAAGGAAGGGTACCACAAGATTGGAAGAGAGCAAACATAGTACAGGTAACTCGATTTACGCGAGTATAGCGTCCTTGAAGAGGTTGCGTAAATCAAAAACAATGTAAATCAAACAAGAGGTAGGTTTGTATCGAAAAATAAATATTCACTTAATTCAGAGAGAGAGAGAGAGAGAGAGAGAGAATATCCATATCACCGAGATATCCACTCAGGTACTCAGTCTCAGCCTCACTCGTGTGAGGAAGAAATAATAATAATAATAATAATAATAATAATAATAGGTTTATTAAAGTATGGCAGCTGTTAGGCTGAAAATATACAAATTAAAAATACAATAAACTATCATACTAAATAGGCTACACTAGAGGGTGGGGAGGGGAGGGTTGGAGGTGGTTTAGGAGAGCTAAAAATAGAGACAAAAGGGAAAGGGAGGGTGGTGTTAAGGGAGCACTGAGAGGGTGGCGGTGAGGTGTTAATCTGCACTGCGGCTCTTTGGGTTTGACTATCACTGCTGGGCATTGTTGGTGACACAAGATCACCATGAGCGACTGGCTAGTATTGGTACTGGTACCGGGCAGTCTGGTACCGGTACCATACCATATAGCTGGTACCGGTACCAGCCCACCCCTATTGTTGAGTAGCGTGGCAGCGTGGGTACTGTATTGTTGTTCAAGTGGCGCGCGGGAAGAACTGAACTCATCTGTGTGGCCGCGGCGCCGTGTGAGTCCAGTAATGTGAGACATCTGGTGGTCACTCCTTAAAATATCGCGTATAAGTGAAAAAACATGTAAATTAAACATTTATTTGGATTTTGGACCCCGCATTATTTCAAAAACGCGTAAACCAATCTCACATAAATCGAGAGTTACCTGTACCAATTTTTAAGGGAGGAAAGAAAGAGGACCCTTTAAATTACAGACCGGTATCACTCACTAGTGTGGTTGTGAAGATATGCGAGAGGCTGGTTAAAAACAGGTGGTCGGATTTCTTTGAAAGTGAGAAAATTATCTTGGATTGCCAGTTTGGATTCAGGAGAGGGAGATCGTGTGTCACCAACTTGTTATGTTATTACTCAAAGGTGACAGATTTAATACAAGAGAGAGAAGGCTGGGGGGATGGAGTGTACCTGGATTTGAAAAAAGGCATTGACAAAGTACTGCACAGAAGACTAATTTTGAAAATTAAAAATAGGGGTGGAGTGGGTGATGGACTGATTAAGTGGCTGGAGGACTTCCTAACTAACAGGGAAATAAGGACAATAATCAGGGACAAGGTTTCCAACTGGTGCCCAGTGAGGAGTGGGGTCCCGCAAGGTTCAGTACTGGCACCAATAATGTTTGCTGTTTATATAAATGATATGGTGGACAGAGTGACCAGCTATGTGAGTTTGTTTGCAGATGATGCAAAGCTATTGAGACGAGTCAATGATGTGAAGGACTGTGAGGCATTGCAGAGGGACCTGGACAAAATATGGAAGTGGAGTGGTACATGGCAGATGGAATTCAACCTTGGGAAATGTAAAAAGATAGTTTGGTAGGAGTGGTAGATGTGAATATGATTATAAGATGGGAAGTGAGATAATATGCAGAGGAGTGGAAGAAAAAGATTTGGGAGTGACTATCTCAGAGAACATGTCACCGGACAAACACATCAACAGGATAACGGGACAAACTATGAATTTGCTGAGGAACATAAGGACGGCATTTGTGTATTTGGACGAGGAGATGATGAAGAAAATAATAGTTACAATGATAAGGCCAAGGTTGGAGTATGCAGCAGTGGTCTGGTCTCCTCACAAAAAGAAGAACATAAGAAAGCTGGAAAGAGTGCAGAGAGTGGCAACTAAGATGGTACCGGAACTTAGGGATCGGACTTACGAGGGGAGACTCAATAGCATGGGGCTCACAACCCTGGAGAGAAGAAGAAAAAGAGGAGACCTGATAGCGGTGTACAGGGTGGCGAGCGGGGTGGAGAATCTGGACAGAGAGGACCTGTGTGTGTGGAACGAGAGAGAAATGAGAGGACATGGAAAGAAGTTAAGGGCGACCACGTGTAGGTGAGAGGTGAAAAAGTTTAGCTTCCTAAACAGAAGCATTGAGCTGTGGAATGGACTGGAGGAGGAGGTGGTTTGTGCAAGAAACATTCATGATTTTAAGGAAAAGTTGGACAAGAGCAGATATGTCGACGGGACAGCGTGAGCGTTGCCCCTACCACCAATGCAGTGGGAGGAAAAAGGGCCAATGTGACACCAGCTTACGAACAACTGACAACTTACTCCCAGTTGGGCGTATGGTGTGACACCGCCTTGAGGCAGTGAGGGTGAGCTCTGGTGATGACATCATTGGACTCAAAGCGAATCACTAGTATGTTTTCAGAACTGTCAGCCGATCGCAATGCACCCGCCTTCAACTGCGGCTTCAAAATGACCCTTTCTCTCTTCAAATTTTCTTTGTTTTTCCAAGGTAAGTATTTTATGATAACAAGTTTCATGATCCTTGAGCTTAGTGCTATACCTTCAGAACAAAGCAAGCACGAAACTCAGGAGGGTACTGTAGACATTCATTCATTCATTCATCTTTGACGCCTGCTCCTAGGAGCTCCCACCAGGGGATGGCCACGGCAGAAGAGTTTCCATCTCTATCCAAACACTCCCTCCTTGCCTGCTCAAAGTTTCTCAAGGATCTTTCACCCCTCTCCCTGACATACTCCTGCACCCTATCCCTCCATTGCACTGGAAGTCATCCTCTAACATTCCCTCCCTCTATCTCTCTCACATACACCCTTTTGGTCATCTTACTCTCCTCCATTCGCTCCATGTGGCCAAACCACTTTAAAGTCTGTCGCTTCACTTCTTCCACCACTCCACACTTCTTCCCTTTACCCCTGTGACTCATTCCAAAACACTCATACACACTTTCATTACTCATTCCATCCATTCTACTCACACCACAGGCACTCCTCAAATAACTCATTTCCACTGCCTGCACTCTAGACCTCTGACTTTCATTCCACACCAATGTTTCACTTGCATATGTGAGGGTTGGTACTATTATTGTATTTGTCAAATCCCTCTTTACCTCCATGCTCACACTTCTGCCATTCATGATACGTCCCAAAGACCCTACCCTCTTCCTTTGTGCAGTGGCAGTGTCGTGGCCAGTGAGGTTCATCCTATAGACACTTCTGCTAAGGCCATTCTCCTTCAAGGAACATGGCGTCAGAGATGTAGTTAGATAATATAAATAAAATTAGTAATTCTCTCTCTCTCTCTCTCTCTCTCTCTCTCTCTCTCTCTCTCTCTCTCTCTCTCTCTCTCTCTCTCTCCAGTCTAAGAATTCTCCTACAGTCTTTGACCGCATTCTGGATGGCTCCATCAAGGCTGACATTGTGTATGAGGATGCTGACTGCCTAGCATTTCGTGATGTTGAACCACAAGCACCGAAACATATTCTGGTGATTCCCAGGAGGAGGATTGCAATGCTTGGAGATGTTGATGATACTGATCAGAAGGTAAGCAAATCACATAGCAGGGTTGGGCACTGCAAACTGAAAGGTTAATTTCCACTAATCCTCTAACCACTAAAATCTTTATATTGTTAGTGCTAAACCACTAAACACTTAACCCGGTAGCAGCGATGGGCCATATTTGTGGCTTTGCTGTGTAGTAGCGACGGGCCAAATATGTGCCATGATATAAATTCCCCAAAATAGATAATACATAATCTGATCACAAATGCTTTGATATATATTATGAAATGGTTTGTGTGAGGGGTGATTTTTTCTCATTTTTCTTGCTTGGAGGGACTGTTAACCCATTGAGCCTCGCAAAAGTTGTATGATGCGGTAGCACCCAGACCCACCAAATTTTTTTAATATTTTTTTTCTCGGAAATCTATTGGAAACCCGAAGTTATAACACCTGAAATACATAAAATCACTCACAATAGCCATTTAGTACTCAATAGAGGGGGTTATGCTCCGCGCATCATCCAGCTGGTGGTGGGGAGGAAGGTGCGCCGTTGATGGGAGTCCGTCAGCATCACACATCAGGCAGTGGTTTAGGCGTATAATACATGAGTGTTGTGTTTGGATGTTCCCGAATAGAGCATCAGTTGTTTTAGCAACATAAAATTCAACATTATGTGAAACTATGGGACAAGGCTCTGCTGCGTTTTGGTTGTCAAGGCGCAGGTGGCGGGGCAGCCTTGTTGCGCCCATATCACCCACCTGCGTTATTTTTAATTTGTGTCTAACTCCCAATATGTGATAAAAAAAGGTATAAGCGAAAAAGTAGTAGGCTAGTATATATTTACACACAGTCAGACATGTCTACACGCACCCAGCACAAAGGCTGAACTGACCGCGCGCAAAAGCCGCAAATATTTCCTACTGTGAGTGACAAGTGAGGACTGGTAGGTAAGTTGCCAAGTAGTGTAAACTTGCCCCGTATCTTGACTCATAACGTGTGTGAATATTACAAGCCTAAGACAAATATGTACGGAGATAAAGGGTCGAGAACTTGCGACGGCTGAGAGCTGTCAGCGGGACTGAGCGTTACACATATACGCGACGGCTCAGAGCCATCAGCGGGGCTGGACGGGTTAAGAAACATGATCCTCGCTGCTACCTGGTTAAAATGGAAGCTAACTTCTAATCACTATCCCACTAACTTTTGTCATATGGATTTTGCCTCTTTGCCAGGGGCAGTAAATACTATAGTCAGTTCACCCAACTTTGAGGTGTGCATTATTGCGCACTGGCAACCTGCTGTCACACGGCATGTCCAATTTTGTGGATAATGTATGATAGCCAACGCATAGGAGAGTCATGATTTTCAATAACATCAAAGTTGAACCAGATCTAATGTGCATCACTGAAACAAAACTAGCAAAAGGTTCATAAATGATGGTAATAGAGGAGGGCAATTATGATAAACGTATAGTAAAGAAAAGACAGAATAGGGAAGCGTGGTGGAGGGGTGATGATATTGGTCAAAACAGATCTAAAGGTGTGATAAAAGTGAGAACAGGGCCAGACAATAGAGAAATTCCAAATGTTCTATTACGGTTGAAAGGCGGTGAAAAACTGACAGTAATGGTGACATATGTGCCACCACACAGCAAGCGGGACAAATGAAATTTATAATAACCTGTTAGAAGGTACAAGTAAAGCATTTGAGGATATTTTTTTAAATAGCAAGAATGTAGTTCCAGCAAGGGACTTCATCTGTAAGAATGTCAAATGGGAAAAGTTTGAAGAAAGTACATGTGAGCTAAAGTATTAAAACTGGCCACAGAAAACCTCATGACACAGTGGGTAAGGGAAGAGATGAGATTTAGAGGAGAGGATGAACCAGCAAGATTGGACTTAATTTTGACGAAAGGAACAGACTTGTTAAGTGAAGTGCAACACGAGTGCACACCGGGAAAAAGTGACCATAAAGTATTACAAATAGAAATTGACGAAAAATGTGAAGAGATTGGATTAGAGAACCATGCAGAGAAAAGAAAACATTACATTATAGCTCGGTATAATGACTTATGAGCTTTCTTTGGTAGCATAAATTGGTCAGAAATGAAAAAGCTGATAAAAGTACAACAAAAATATGATTACTTCTTTAAAACTTATAATGAAGGTGTAGTAAAGTGGATACCCTGCCATGTGATAAAGAAAAGAGGAGTAAAAAAGAGTGGTTTAATTCAAGGCGTCTGGGAACATAGAAAAAGAAAGCTAAAGCATGGAGAAATTTAATAAGGAGAAGGAATGCCACAAACAGGGAAAGCCATAGACCAGCTAGAAATGCTTACACCAAAGTGAGGAGAGAAGAAGAAAGTATGAAAAGAATATAATAGAAACATGTAAGGAGGACCCAAAACTTTTGATTGACATATAAATAAGAAATTAAGGAAAAAATAATCTGTGAATACGATGAAAGTGAGTGACTAAGTCTATGAGGATGCAAAGGAAATCTGTGAAATATTTAAATGAAAATATACAGAGTTTTTACCCAAGAGACAGAGTTTGAAGAGAGAGATGAGAAGAGAATTGTCAAAAGAATGGAAAACATAAGAGTGGATAAAGAAGAGATACTAGGGCTATTGAAATCACTAGATGGTAAGAAGGCAATGCTCGTTTTGCAGGGCCTGTTCTCCCTTGAAAACTTGCAGTATTATGATTGTACTTTGTTTCTTAGGTGATGTCATTTATTGTTTAAGTAGAGTGTCGCTATTCAATTAAGTTTTGAATATTTTTTAATCATGAAAGAAGCTAGATTATCTCAATCATATATATTTGGTACGTGTCTTTGATACATTCTATGATGTCATCAACAGCCAATCAGGTGAAAGGGGGGCGGAGCTTTACCAGAATGGGGGAGGGGCCTCTCGGTGCAAATTGGCCAAGCTAATTTGGACCGACTATAGGCGTGACAGCCTCAGCCGCTAACCCATTGCTGGGGTGCCTAGCCCTGTGTTCACAGGCAGCAGCTAATGTTCCCCTGCCTGGCCAGTCACAGCAGCGGGGCCTGGACCCAACCCAGAAAAGCCCAGGTATTTGTTGCAGCTTAACGTCCAAGTCTGCACCACTGTGTTTACCACGTAGGCTTTCTAGCAGACCCAGCACTGCCACAAGAAACTTTTTATGGGTCCAGTTTTACAAAACTGGAAGGCCGATCGCTCTGTGCTGTTCTTAGGTGCGCGCCCACGGCTTTATCGCTGCGTAGCTGCGTTAGCAACCTCGTGGCCACGAGCACCACGGGCTTTACCACCCGGGTCAACCAGAAGGCATACCAGAGCGATACCCGAAGCGGTCCAGGCCGGCAACAAGCATCAAGTGCTCAAAGCAGGCTTCTATACGGACGCCCGGGCAGGCACCCCAGGGCGCTACCCTTTTAAGCCCGGCAATGCCCGGCAATGAGCCCGAAGGCCCACAGACACTGGGCAAGTACGCCAGGCCGCCCCACTCTGAGTGTGAGTGGGGAGGATAACCAAGGAGTCAGTGACAACCTGGCGCATCCACTTGCGCGGTGATCTGTGGCTGTTTAGTTACACTGTGTTGCCCTTGCAAGCCAGGGGGGGCAGGTACCCCCTGCACAGTGCATCCAGTGGGACCACAGGAAGGCCAGCCACAAGAAGTAACCATGATTTACGGCCAGCATGCCCCTCCAGATCAGGCTGGCCCACGGGATTCCCGAACCCTTGCAGGCCCCTTTACTTGCCTTACCGTAAGCATGGTAAAATCCTTCTTTCATATGTCAGACCGAGGGCGGTACTTATCCATATTTCTTATTCCGCCCTCACTCCCGCAGGAGTGCTAGCGGACCCACACACCTTCTCCACGGGGACGGAGCCCTACTCACCTAGTCCAGTCTGGATTTAGGTAGTCATCAAGGCTTAAGCTAATGTTCGCACTGTGTGTTTCATTTAAACAGTCCTTTGACACTTCCGCCATTTAAACCTGTACTGCCTTGACTCTCGTCACTTCGACATGGTCTGCAGTGCTTTGCAAGAACGTTTACGTGCCAGTTGTACTGTGAAGCACACAGCTTTCCTGTGAACCTTCGCACCAAGACGTCAATATTGTTGCTACGTGCAAGCTGGGGCGCGCCTTACGGGTGCAGTATGCCGCCCAGGCAGAGCTTAGAGGCATCACGCGGGCAATTTGAACGACTTTTGGCGGCGCGCGACATTTTATTTTATTTTTTTGGAAAAAATCAAATTTTTTTAAAACTCCCAGATACGGGCAACGTCAGATAAGGTGCACCCGGATAACTGAGGGTTTACTGTATTCTCTAATGCAAATGTTTTGAAAATAATTCTCTGAATCCTATCTCTGGCTTTTCCCCGGGAGATCAACAACTGAAGCAATATATACTATGAGAGGACTTCAGGAAAGGTTTAGGGAGAAGAGGAGGAGATTGTATCATGTTTTTGTAGATCTAGAGAAAGCATTTGACAGAGTACCAAGGGAAATTATAAGATGGGCAATGAGAAGGCAAAGAGTACCAGGCAGATTGGTTGAATCGGTGATGGGACTGTATGAAGGTACAAAATCGAGAATGAAAACAATGGTGGGAACATCAGAGGAGTTTGAAATTGGAGTGTGGGTTCACCAAGTATCTGCCCTTAGCCTGCTCCTGTTTATAAAATTAATGGAGGAGGCAACAAAGGAAGCAAGAGGAGAGGCACCATGGGAGCTGCTGTATGCAGATGACTTGGTAGTAAATGCAGAGACAGCAGAAGAAGTGAAAGAAAAGTTGAATAAATGGAAGGAAGGAATGGAGGAGAGAGGTTTGAAGATTAATATGGAAAATACAAAGTACTTGGTGACTGGAAAAGAAGAAGAGAAAAGATTAGGGGCTGCTTTCACAGTCACTTTTGTTTGCTTTTATTTATTTATTTATTTATTTATTTATTTTTTTTTTTTTTTTACATCTCAGCCTATACCGCCAGTAGGCTTTCTTCAGGGGCCTAGCTGGTGGTCGGCTCAAGCCCGTCATGGCGTAGGCAATTTTTTTTTATAGTGGCGCCAGTTATGCTTGGCTCATGCTGCCCCCCCTGAACTCATTTTTGATAGACTTGGATGGTTTCTTGTGGAGCCCGGGTTGATGAATGGTCTTCAGGACAGCATGTGGGTAGTCTTGGGCCACTCAGCGGTGACTGAAAAATCCCAGGTGGTAGCGTGGGGATTCGAATCGACATTGCCCATGTCGTGATGAATGCTGGCCCGGCACGCTAACCACTCAGCCACTGCCTACCCTAAATGGTTACCAATGAGAGGCGATCGCCGCAATAGTATTTCCACGTGAAGCTCGCCGATGGGGTAGTGGCGGCTGCAGAGGAAGCGAAAAGTGTTGAGAATGTGTGGCAAGGTGCGGGGCGGGGCTAACCCTGTAGCCGCAATTACTCCATTGGCCAGTTTCACGTGGAAATACTATAGCAGCGATCGCCGCTCATTGGTAACGATTAAAACAAACAAAAGTGAGTGTGAAAGCGGCCCTATATCAGGAAAATATCCATGTGGATGCTGTGGGAAGGGAGTAGGTGTAAATTCAGTCTTGTGCACATGTTGCAGGCAGTGGTGCCACCTTAGATGCTCAGGCCTCAGAAAGGAAAGAGGAGTGCAGAATTTTACATGCCCAGCTTGAGTAAGGAGACAGCAAGGACAAGAAACTGAGAGGGATGAACTAGAGGTGAATGGACGAAAGCTGGATGAGGTAGAACATTTCTGTTATTTGGGATATGTTCTGGACTGTGAGGCGGGAGTGGAGAGGATAGTGAGAGCGAGAGTGGCTGCAGCATGGATAAAGTGGAGGGAGGTGGCTAGGCTGCTCGTGAATTGTAGCATCCCTCTAAAGAGCAGAGCAGGGGTGTGCCAAGCATGTACTAGATCAGTGATGTTGTATAGAGCAGAAACATGGGCTCTAGCTAGAAAATTGATGGAGGCATTGAGAGCAAGTGATCACAGAATGGTGAGGTATATGGCGGGGATCAGGTGGAAAGACAGGGTGTCCAGCGCAGATGTAGCTAACAGATGTGGAGTAGAGGACCTGGAAACAGTGCTCAGAGGGGAAAGACTCCGATGGTTTGGACATGTAAAGAGAGCATGGAAGGATACAGTGGTGGGAGTTTTGGAGAGATTAGAGGTAAAAGGAAGGAGACCAGTTGGTAAACCTAGGAAAAGGTGGAGAAGATGTAGGGTAAGGTGGGGTAAGTTGCCCCCCTTAAGGGAGATTGGCTGTTGTAGCCACATTTTTTGCAATAGAATTTTGAAAAAAAGTTCTGTTAAAATCTTAGGGTAAGGCCTATCTATGGAATATATTACAACCACTCATTATGATTTTGACTTTATTATAATGACAATTAAAAAAATAATAATAAAGGGGGCTTCTTACCCTGCATGTGGGGTAAGAAGCCCACTGGGTAGGCCTTTTACCCCACTGTGGCTTACAATAATAAAACTCACAGAAACATAAGGAAAATATTTTTTCACATTATAAAAATATAAAATGTATTCCTTTTTAGAAAACTATACCCTATAAATCTCTTGATGTGAAATATAGGAACACAGTCAGATTTGTGTCTCCTAATGAACAGAATGTAAAACTAAACAATTAATTAATTTTCTAAAAGGTATCCCCTTCTTTTAGACTAGTAATATTAGACTAGCTTCCCTTTCTTCTGAATTTTTTTTTAACAAAAGGAACATCTACTTTCATGAAAAATATATGGAACTAAATATTCAATTAATTTGATAAAATATGTCCTTTCTGTTGAATATTGATATCTGAAATGGTTAAAAACACCAACTTCCTTATAGTCTCAAACTCAAAAGTGTTCACTTATGGATGCCTGCCAAAAACTTAAACATGCAGACTGCACAACTGGAGTAGGCCTAGATCTGTATATATGTCAAAACTGCAAGTCTGATTAGGCATTACAGTATTGCTATTTTTTTATTTATAGCAATACTGTAATGCCTAATCAGACTTACAGTTTTGACTTACATACAGATCTAGGCCTACTCCAGTTGTGCAGTCTGCATGTGACCAGTTTCTACAACTCTGACATTGGACCCATTTTTCTGAAGGTCTGCTATTAGCAAATGGTTCCCCACACACCAAACAAGGCCAGTCATCCTTATCAGACAAAGCTGGAGATGGAGTTTTTTTCTTTGTTGCTGATGATGGGATAAAAGGCCCACATGTGGGGTAAAAGGCCTCCCTGTGGGCAACTTACCCCAAAGGCACAGGGGGCCTTGTACCCTGGCAACTCATATATACACAAAATGTCACCATCTTTCCTACAAGTAAGTAGGCAGAGTATAATCACATGAAATATGGTCTAGACATCTTAGAGCAAGTATCCATAGCTATCAGGCTAACTCTACAGTTCTTTGTCATTAATTAAGTATCATTAAAATCACTGAAAACTTAAAAGAAATTAGTCAAAAAAAAGAAATGTCCCCTTGTGGCCAGAGCAACTGTCCATTGTTTAGTCCAGTAGTTCCTGTGAGCAGAGAGAGTTGGCGTTGCCTACTTGATCATGTGACTGGTTGAGAAAAGAGAGAAAGAAAGGCAAAACCAAGGGGGGGCCTTTCACCTCAGGGGGGCATCTTACCCCACCTTACCCTATACAGGAAGACTTGGCATTGATGGGATTGAATGAGCGTCAGGCAGAAGACAGAGTAGAATGGAGGAGAGCCATAAAGCGTCCAACCGCTCAGGAACATTGAAAACCGACGTTAAACGAAATGATGATGATGATGATCTAGGGAAGGAAGGAAAGCTGTATACAACATTTCTGAATTTGAAGAGAACATGGGACTAAAAGGCAGAGGTGGGCGTGGTACTAAAAAATCAGTAGTCCGGTTGTGGTAGTGCGGTACTTTTTCTGGAGTAGTGCGGTTGTGGTAGTGCAGTCCCATTTTTTTCTTTCCCAGTGTGGTGTGCGGTACTGCGGTAGTCAAAATAAAAAAAATACTTAAGTGCCTATCCTGGCTATCCAAACAAAGGAAACATGCTTGAAATAGTACAATTGCCTTAAGCTACAATAGATATTCCCAAAATAAAAGCAATAATAATTCGCGATGTTGCCTCTCTTTCTATCTTCTATCGATATTTTCACGCTGACTGCTCTTCTGAACTTGCTAACTGCATGCCTCCCCCCCTCCCGCGGCCTCACCTCACACGACTTTCTAATCAAGCTCATCCCTATACTGTCCAAACCCCTTATGCAAGAGTTAACCAGCATCTTCACTCTTTCACCCCTCACGCTGGTAAACTCTGGAACAATCTTCCTGCCTATGACTTGAACTCTTTCAAGAGAAGGGTATCAGGACCCCTCTCATCCCGAAATTGACCTCTCTTTTTGGCCACTCCTCTGTACTCTTATTCAGGAGCAGTAAGTAGCGGGCTTTTTTTTTTTTTTCCATTATTGTTTTCTTTTTTTTCACACCCTTTAACTGTCTCCTTTTCTGTAAAAAAAAAAAAATGGCTACAAATGCACTATGTAAAAACCATGTAAAACTGAGTGAGAGAACCGTCATTTAATATGCACCAACGAGAGGCAACACCAACACATATAAGGTTGGTTTAAAAAAAAATTCACTTTGCTACACCACTTTTTGCATGTTTTTCCATTATCTTACAATTGCTTAGGATTTTTTAAGCTCGTAAAAAAAAATGAAAAATCGTCCGGCACCACGGACGGTTCCGGGGGTGAAATGGCCGGCACCGCGTGTGTTAAAGAAGACTCACAGTGTAGTAGTTTAGTCTGTCTATTTAGTATTTAATTTTGAACAATAACTGAAAAGTCAGAATGATTGAATCACTGATTCTGATGACTGGTACTGATTGACTGATAGAGTCAGATTCACTGTAAAAAAAAAAAAAAAAAAAAAAAAAATTCTGTGAGCATGCTGCGCTACAAATGTCATCTATGGCAGTCATCAAAGTGCTGCAAAAAAGTATTGCACGATTTTTTAGTGCGGTCTGTGGTAGTGCGGTATTTTCAGAAATTTTGCGGTAGTGCAATAGTGCAGTACTTTTTTTGTGATGCGGTACTACTGCATTTGCCCACCTCTTCTAAAAGGGAAGGTTAAAGGGATGTGCTTATGTTTATGGCCTTTGATCTCTTGACAGATTTTGGGCCACCTCTTGCTGGCAGTGAAGAAAGTGGCAGAGCAAGAAGGTCTCACAAATGGTTATAGAGTTGGTAAGTAAAGAGAGAGAGAGAGAGAGAGAGAGAGAGAGAGAGAGAGAGAGAGAGAGAGAGAGAGAGAGAGAGAATATTTACCCAGGTATTCAGACCACAGACCTTAGACTCAGACTAAGGGTGTGATCCAGAAAGGAATTATATATTTGTAAGTCAGCATGTGGACCCAGAAAGGCTATAAACTCTGGTAAGGAGTTTGTAAACCTATCAAAAGTTTTGTGTTCCTTGGGAGATCGTGGAAGATTTACAGTGTCTCAGATTTACATGGAATGCACAATGATCAATGTTTTCCAACAACAGAATAGGGATAACTGTGTCAAATAAGGGAATTATCTATTACAGGCCCTGAGATATTAAGAGTAGAGATGGAGAGGTTTTTTTAATCGTGTGAGGTGCTGTAACTGCCCGCAATACCTCCCCCCACCAGACTGAAGTCACTCATCTCACCAGACTACTGTTGCTGCATCCCTTAATGGATTTGTTACTTGCTGAACTTAAAGATTGTGCACGGAGAAGCCTATAGAAAGTATGAGAAAGTAGCAGCAGCTAAAAAAATGTTAGTCATTCAGTATTATTTGAAGTAACAAGTAATGAATGAGTGTAGAAGGGAAAGCAGAATTGACTAGTGTAGGAATAAAGATCAATGTAGGGTTGCCAGATTCCCCGGGAAAGGTGGAGAGAGGTGAAATAGAGGAGGCAATGAAGAAGTTAAAAGTAGGAAAGACCCCTGCAGCTGATGGCATAACAGCAGGAATGTTGAAGTATGGAGGAGGTGTAGTTGTGGAATGGATATTATGGATATGTAACCTAGCATGGGAACAGGGTGAGGTGCCAGAGGACTGGAGAAAGGCTATTGTTGTGCCGCTGTACAAAGGGAAAGGAAGCAGAGGTGACTGTAATAGTTACATGGGAGTAAGTCTCCTCAGAGTAGCAGGAAAAGTGCAGGGAAGGGTTTGAAATGAGAGGATGAAAAAATAATTGAGGAAAGTGTAGGCAATGATCATGTTTTTTTTAATAAAGGGAAGGGTTGTGTAGACCTAATATTTGCACTGAAAATGCCAGTTGAAAAGTACCTTGAGAAGGACAGAAAGCTATTTGCTACTTTCATGGACCTAGAGAAAGTATATGACATGGTTGACAGGAAGAGTTTATGGGATGTTCTCAGGATATATGGTGTGGGAGGGTGTTTGCTGGAGGGAATCCAATCCATCTATTAAAGGATGCGAGCGCCTCTGTATGCACAAATGGGAAGTTGAGTCCAATGACTCCTCCATACCCCTCACTTTCAGCCTAGGGCTTCTAGTAGCCTTAGCACCTCTTACACTTCTTCTTTTATGTCCTCCAGCACTGAGTTGCTGTACACTCCCTCTTGTTCAGTGAAGTCGCTTTCTGTTGTGAAGACTGAGTGGAATCTCTCATTCATTATTTCAGTCTGCATCGCTACATCCTCATAGACCCTTCCCTCCTCTTTTAGTTTATTGATTCCTTCCTTGTTTTTTTAGTTTGCCATTGATGAATGTATGGAACAGTTTAGGTTTCTCCTTACACTTGTTTAATGTCCCTTTTTCAAAATTTCTTCCTTCCTCTCAGCGGATCCTGACCTATTTGTTCCTGGGTTTTTTGTACTCTTCTTTTGTCCTGCTGTTCCTTCTCTTTCTCCATTTGGTCCAAGCTGCATCACGTTCTTTTGTTGCCATCTCACACCTTCTGTTATACCATTCTTTTCTTCAGTTCTCTTTACTTTCTACTTTTGGTACATGTTTATCTACTCCCGAGCTGTAAATGATTCCCCACTTCTGCTGTGTATCGTTAGTTTCTTTGAATTCTCCCCAGTTTGCTTCCTCAAAATATTTCTTTAATTCTGGAAAATTTCCTTTTTTGTAATTGTATCTGCCTTGCTTGTAGGACTCTACCCTCAGCAACTCTCCCCTCCGTCATTTGAAATTCTAACACCACATGATCGCTTTTCCCTATGGGACAAATATTTCAAAGATTCAATTACATCCTATCCTTTAGTTAGTAGCAGATCTAGCCTTGCTGGGGTGTCATCCTCTCTGTATCGTGTCTCCTCTTTGACCCTCTGGGTCATGATATTGTCCATTACTATGTTCATTAGTTTATTGCCCCAGGAGTCTTCATTTTCCCCTGTGTCCCATTCCTCCCATTGCATCTCTACAACTATTATTAAACTATTATTAGATTTTCACTTTCGTCATTCATCATTTGTAGGTACTCGGCTATATGTCAGCATGTTGTTGTGTTTGTCTGCCTTCCATGTCCTCGTCTTTGGGGGGACGTGTGTGTGTGTGGGTGTATTTACCTAGTTGTATTTACCTAGTTGTGACATACGGGAAAAGAGCTTCGCTCGCGCTGTCTTGTCGCCATATCCGCTCTTATCCAACTTTTCATTAAAATCATGAATGTTTCTTGCACAAACCATCTCCTCCTCCAGTCCATTCCATAGCTCAATGCTTCTGTTTGGGAAGCTAAACTTTTTCACATCTCGCCTACACGTGGTCGCCCTCAACTTTATTCCATGTCCTCTCGTTTCTCTCTCACTCCACACACACAGGTCCTCTCTGTCCAGATTCTCCACCCCGCTCGCCACCCTGTACACTGCTATCAGGTCTCCTCTTTCTCTTCTTCTCTCCAGGGTTGTGAGCCCCATGCTATTGAGTCTCCCCTCGTAAGTCCGATCCCTAAGTTCCAGTACCATCTTAGTTGGCGTTCTCTGTACTCTTTCCAGTTTCTTATGTTCTTCTTTTTGTGAGGAGACTAGACCACTGCTGCATACTCCAACCTTGGCCTTATCATTGTAACTATTATTTTCTTCATCATCTCCTCGTCCAAATACACAAATGCCGTCCTTATGTTCCTCAGCAAATTCATAGTTTGTCCCGTTATCCTGTTGATGTGTTTGTCCGGTGACATGTTCTCTGAGATAGTCACTCCCAAATCTTTTTCTTCCACTCCTCTGCATATTATCTCACTTCCCATCTTATAATCATATTCACATCTTCTACCACTCCTACCAAACTATCTTTTTACATTTCCCAAGGTTGAATTCCATCTGCCATGTAACACTCCACTTCCATATTTTGTCTAGGTCCCTCTGCAATGCCTCACAGTCCTTCACATCATTTACTCGTCTCAATAGCTTTGCATCATCTGCAAACAAACTCACATAGCTGGTCACTCCGTCCACCATATCATTTATATAAACAGCAAACATTATTGGCGCCAGCACTGAACCTTGCGGGACCCCACTCCTCACTGGGCACCAGTTGGAAACCTTGTCCTTGATTATTGTCCTTATTTCCCTGTTAGTTAGGAAGTCCTCCAGCCACTTAATCAGTCCATCACCCACTCCACCCCTATTTTTAATTTTCAAAATTAGTCTTCTGTGCGGTACTTTGTCGAATGCCTTTTTCAAATCCAGGTACACTCCATCCCCCCAGCCTTCTCTCTCTTGTATTAAATCTGTCACCTTTGAGTAATAACATAACAAGTTGGTGAGAATAATATGCTGATTATGATATCAGAAGCTGTGCATCATCAGTATGTTTACGGGGATGTATTTCTCACGACACCAGCCCGGCCGCCATTTTCATTGCTTTACTCAAGGACACTTGTCAATTCAAGCAGTAAAGATTACACCAAAAATATATAAATTTTGGGAAACTGTACATTGTCAATGTTTTTTAACCCGTACATATTTCTGAGCATTTTAAGAACTTTTTTTTTTCAAAATTGTTGTCTTAAAGTTTGGGGTGCGTGTTATACACCGCAAAATACGATATTTGTTTTTCGACAGAAACCTACCTCTTGTTTGATTTACATTGTTTTTGATTTACGCGACTTCTTCAAGGATGCAATACTCGCGTAAATCGAGAGTTACCTGTACTTTTGGATGAAAACGGATCAATAATTTAAATGGTAAACATTTTTATATCGATGATGACTATAGTTGACTTTCGCAACCTGGCGCAATCACTCCCGGTGACTATAGTCGAGTACCGCAGCCAAAGGGTTAAAATCACCCATTAAAATTATGCTCTCACCCTCTCTCAACATTCCATCCAGGCAACTCACTGTGTCTTGTATCATTACTTCATATTCTCGGGCCTTCCATGCATTGGATCTTGGTGGCACATACTCTACTGCATACTGCCTCCTCCTTCCTTCAGCACCCACAATTTTCACTTTCAGTATCTCTGCCAAGCCTTCACCCTCACACCTTCTCCACCTTAATGCCTTTCCTTACCATCAGCATTACACCTCCTCCCTGTTTTCTCTTTCTGTCTCTCCTCCATATATTGTATGCACCTTCTCCAAGCCCCACCACCTCAACTGAGTCACACAACTTAGTTTCCGTCAGCCCCACAATATCAGGTTTTCTGTCTCTCAAATAGTCATTAAACTCTATCCACGATGACGCTATTCCATTGATATTCGTATATGACACTTTCCATCCTTCCTCCTTTCCTGTTAGACTTTTTCTCTCCTTCCTCTCGTCACCATGAACCACTTCTTCACTTTTGTGTGGGTTGTCACTGAGAGGCGACCGTGGTGTAACGGGTAGCACGTCCGCCCGGCAAGCGGAAGGACTCGGGTTCGATTCCCGGGCGGTGCCTGCCTTTACTGGTGAACCCCCTACCTCTAACATGGCACAGTGAGTAGGATCTAGCGGCGATACACATTCCCCAGACTGGCCGGCCAGGGAGGCGGCCTTAGGGGGGAGTTGTGTGGGTTGTCACTGAGAGACGACCGTGGTGTAAAAGTGGCGTCCCCGCCGCAAGCGTAACAGGTAGCACGTCCGCGGGTGGCCCCGAAGGACTCGGGTTTGATCCCCGGGCGGTGCCTGCCTCTACTGGTGAACCCCCTACCTCTAACAACTTTCATATCCATTACTCTCCAAAAAAAACTCCTTCTCTTCTTCTGATCTCTTTTCATTTAAATCACGAACCTCACCTCTGAGTTCATTCAGCTAGTCTCTCTCTTGTCAGATATTTCCTCAGCCACATCATTTTGGGGCCTTCTTCTGCCGCTAGCTTCCAAGCTCCTGCCAGGGCCTCTTCTGCTTCGCTCAGTGCCTTGAATCTTATCCTAATTGGTCTATCTTTTTCTCCATTGTAGTTTCCAATCCTATGACAGTCATCTATTTCGTTCACCAGGTCACTTCCCTCTTCTTGTACCCTCCGTGCGATCTTCTTCACTACATCTTTCAAGTTGTTTTCCCTTTCCGATTTGTTTGGGGTCTTCTCCTCCTTGACCCCGAACACAATGACACTTTTTTCTCCAGTGCCTCATTTTCTTTTATTACCTTCACCACCTCAGCCATCCTCTCCTCCAACTGCTCCTCCACAATCTCCTTAAAGCTCTGTAAACTCTCACTCTGCACCATCTCACCATCTTTGTCAACTTTCTGTTCCAAATTCTTGACTCTTTGCTCCACTTCCACTTTCTCTTCACTTCACTTCCCCTCCCACTTATTCCGCTCCTTATTCATCTTTTCCACCGAATCCACGCTTTCCTCTATCCCCTCCGAGCATTTTGTTATCTGAATCTTAAGCTCTACCACTTCTGGTTGTAGATCACTTATCCTTCTCTTGTCGTCCTCTCTCTCCCTTCTCAACTCACCATCTTCATCACCACTTCAAAATCAATCTCCAACCCTTTCATTCTTCTCTGCAATAATCTATTTTGCAATTCACTGTTTATTTCCTCAAAACCCGAGAAATCTGCTACCAGTGTGTGTGTGTGTGTATGTGTGTGTTTACCTAGTTGTGAAACACAGGAAAAGAGCCGTACTAGGCTCGTGCTGTCCCGTCTCCATAACGCTTATTATCCAGTTTGGCTTTAAATTCATGAATCGTTTTTGCACACACAGTCTCCTTGTCAAGTCCATTCCATGTTGTTATGCTTCTGTATGGAAAACTATTTCTTGAAGTCTCTCCTACAGTCACTCTTTTTCAATTTCTTACCATATCCTCTTGTTACACTTCTGTCACGTACCACTAGGTCTTCCCTGTCCAATTTCTCCAATCCCTCTTGTATCCTATACAATGCTATTAGGTCCCCTCTCTCTCTTCTGCTCTCCAGTGTTGTTAGTTCCAATTTCTCCAGTCTTTCTTCATAAGTATGTTCTCTCAGAGTTTCCGGTAATTTAGTCGCTGCTCTTTGTATTCTTTCCAACTTTATAATTTCTTTCTTCAATCTAGGTGACCACACTAATGCTGCATATTCCAGTCTTGGACGCATCATCGATGTTATTAGTTTCTTTACCATTTCTTCATCTAAATATGTAAATGCTGCTTTTATGTGTCTAAGAAGACTGTATGTTTCCCCAGTTATCCGGTTTATATGTTTTCCAAAGGAAAACATATACAGTAAAACCCCGATTATCCGAAATGGAAGGGGGGAAGCCTCTTTCGGATAAGCCGATTTTTCGGATAATCCGGATTTATGGCCGCCATTTTGATCGCCGCCATTTTCCTTTTCCCGGTTTCTTTCGGCATGGTGATGTAGAAAGAAGTGAGGTCGAAGCACAGGTAGAACGCGATGCGACTGCCCAGTGTGAAGTGTGTGACGCGACTGCCGCCGACTGACGATGTAAACAATGAAACCAAACAAACACACGCTACGCTAAACAAAGTAGTACGCTTAAAACATGTGATGTAAATGTTTTATTGTATGTTTGTCTGTGTGTCTCCTTGTCTGGACCAGTGTATGTTGATACTTGTGAGCGTTGCAGATCTGAATTGTGAATGTTGCAGAGTGCGATTGTGAATGGTTGTGCAAGCTTGCAAGTGTGACCTTGATGCATCGTGCAGGTGGAGACACAGTATGATGACTCATATTATCGCGCAACTCGTATGTTGGAAGGGGAATGTGGCATGGAGTGGAGATGGGAGTCGTGTTTGTGTCGTTGTCTTGAGAGTACGGTGTGAGAGTAGTCGTGCAGTAGTTTGTTCGTTCGCCGCACCTATGTCCTTGCTGGGGCGAAGGTGCGGACGTGGTGTTGTTGAGAGTTTGTTTAATGTTTTTTGTCTAATACATTGATCTATTCGTTACAAGCTATTTCGGCAATACGTATTAGAAAGCATATTCATTTTAACTGTTCTTATCAATTTTAAATGTGTTAATATAGTACATATGTAGTTACTTTTATTTATTTTTGATGTTTTATAACGTTTTAGTATAGAAAAAAAAATTAATTGCATTATCCAGATCAATTTCGGATAATCTGTTTTTCGGATAATCCGCTTTCGGATAAACGGGGTTTTACTGTAGTGTGTGTATTTACCTAGTTGTATTTATCTATTTGTAGTATACGGAACCTGAGCTTAAGCTTGGACAGTCCTGTCTCCCAATCTATATATGTCCAACTTTTCCTTCATTTTATGGACACTGCCCACTTCAACAATGTCACTATTTAGTCCATTCCATGTATCCACACTCTGGCGAGGAAAATTGTACAGCAAACCGGCCAACCCAGAATAGTTTTTGAACCAACTGCTCCCGGTAACTACAATAGCATCCACTAGCCACTTCGCCCTCCTCCCTTTATCTGCTGTCTCATCCTTCGCTTACGGTAGTCTTTTCAGCTCACCAGATGAAATATTTTAATCCTTGTAGCTGCCATTCAAATGAAGAATGTATTTACACCACAAGAAAGTCTTATGCCTCAATCCAGGACGTAAATGTAATGGAAAATAGTCAAGTGTTTGTGAGTGTTGGTACTGACACATCTTAAGGGGTTACCCAGTAGGTAGATTAGGTTAGGTAAGGTTAAGTTAGGTTTGCTTAGTTTGAATCTATTTGGCACGCTGTGTGGGGCGGCAGAAATACACAGCGCAATACGGGACAGGGTGGCGGCGGGGATGGCCCACAACCTGGGCCAGTGTTGCGAGAAATACCTCCTCGCAGAAATAAGTTGCTTTGCTGTCCACCATGCATGCACACTAGGGGAATACATAGCAGAAAAAACATTAATTTGCCTGGTTTTGATTTAGTTTGTCATCATCATCATCATCATCTCATCGACGCCTGCTCGTAGGAGCACCCACCAGGGGATGGCCACGGCAGAAGAGTTTCCAACTCTCTCTATCCAGACACTCCCTCCTTGCCTGCTCAAAGTTTTTCAAAGATCTTTCCCCCTCTCCCTAACGTACTCCTGGGGCCGTATACACAAATATTCTAAGAATAATACTAAGCCTTGCACTTAACAACTTTTAGCTAAGCATAGGCCCTTAAGTATTACTTAGAATTCCCCTTAGCGGACTCTAAGCTAAGTATTTTTTGAGCAAAATACCGGTATGAAGTGCATCGCATAGCAAAACGATCACTTGCAAAAGCATTATATATAGCTACCACAGTGCATATTATGCAAAGATGAAATAGCTATAATGCATTCAACATGTTATCTATCTGTACACAAAAGCTTGTTTGGAAACAATAGACACAACAGTGGAGTTAATGATCGACATAAACGAGCCTTCTTCTTCTTCCTCTTGTGGTCTTTATTGCCCATGATCGTTATATAGGTGCATCTTTTCATGTTTCCGGTGTACCTCCACTATTCTTTTATGTGTTTTGGTAAAATATGTATATTACTGCCTCGACGTCGTCTCCTCAGCCGCCGGCGACAACAAAGGCGTAGCGCGAAGCGTATCACACGGAATTACCAAATAATAAAAGTAAACAAGTCAAAAACAAACTAAATCTAACCAGACCTGACCAAACCTAACTATACCTAGCCTATGACCAACCTAACCTGACCCCTCTACCGCCAAAATGCAATGTGCTAAGATGCGTTAATTCACACTCCTCAATAGTTTGAAGTTTCTTCAATATTCAAGCTGTTTGTCACTGTACTGTATTCAGAGACCAACATACAACACATAATGGATTAGCCTCACGTGAGATGGCTACCATAATTTCAGACTCGTGTGTTCAGTGACTTTCTTGTTTATTTATTTTGATATATATCAACTTTCAGTCAGGTTACTCTGGTACATCTTTACCTCAGTGGGTCAAGGCACACAATCACTAGTACTATTATAAAATGTTCTAATGTTTCCCGAGCTTCTACACCTATCTGCTGTACTATAGATAGGTATAGGTACTTCTCCATTCACAGAGGCAACTTTTCTCAATTATCTTTGATAGGTCTCCCATTCACATTGTTTCACTCTGCTCCAGTGTTATCATATGCTTTCCCTCTATGTATATTTCCTTTCTCCAAAGGGGATTGTCTTGAATTTCCAGTGTTATATTAATTTGGCCCACCGGTGTTCACTCATTTCCTCTCTTTGAAACTCAGCTTCCCCTTTGTTAACCTTTCTCAGAAGCTTCACCCCATTTCCCCTGAGAGCATGTGAACACTATCATGCCAACTGGTCTTGAATGACTTCTAATCTCCCGACATCTTAAGTGTTAGTTTTGCTGACCCATACAAGATAGCTGTGGGGTTACTACTTTCCCCATCCAAAAGCAACTTCCATATTCATACTGGCTAATTTCCCTTCTCTACCACTGATGTTAACACCCGTCATTTTCCTTACCTTGGCTTCATTCAGTTTTCTTTGTACTTTCTCCTATGGCCTCCTTGCTGATCTCAAATGCTAAATAACCATGTGTTTCTATTACCTCTAAGATATTGTTTCCCAGCACCCGCTGTCCTACTGCTGGTGTGAATTTCCATTATTATGTTTAAAGATAAGTTTCCATTCCATACCAAAGTCATTTAGGATCAGGCAAAATCCTTCCACTAATACTACATCATCTGCATAACTCAGGCAAAGCAATACAGCTTCTGATGTGTGGGGCTTTATTACTTTTGCCTATATCCACATATACACATGGAGGAGGGGGAATGATTATGAGCAGAAAGGATTGATTGATTATGTGGCAGTAGATGGAAGACTGAGAAAGGATATCTGTGACGCGAAGGTAGTAAGCGGGATGTTCGATGGCTCTGACCATCTTGCAAAAGTGGGTGTTTGAAAAGAAAGGTGAAGTAAAAAAGGAAATACTGAAGATAGGAAAGTTACAGGAAAAATAAATAAAAGATGAGTATAACGTGAAATGGCAGATGCCTTAAGTGAAAAATGGGAAAGTGTGAAAGATAGTACAGATATTGAAAAAGTTTTTGGAACATTTAAAGTAGTGTTAACTACAACAAAAAAAGTGGTAGGGATGAAAGTGGTGAGGGATGGAAAAAGAAAAGGAAATTCATGGTGGACAGAAGAGATACGGAGGATAGTAAAAGAGAAAAGATAACTTTTTAAGAAAACTCAAGAAAGAAATGTGGCTGAGCAAGTAAAAAGGGAAAGGAAAAAGAAATATAGAGAATGCAAAATGAAATTAAAACAAGCAATAAAAGAAAGTAAGAGAGTTGGTGAAGACTTTGGAAAAGACTAAGTGAAAAATATAAAGGAACAGGAAATCATATTGGAAGAAGTAAAAACGAAAGAAAAGCATCACAATAATATCTCCCCAAGGAAAATTAATGAAGTTATTGGTGAGAATGGAAAGATGTTGAAAGACGGGGAAGCTGTGAAAGAGACATAGAGAGAATATTTCAAAAACTTAATGAATTTTGATGATGGACGTCCAGCAGCTGTTACAGCAACAGTTTTGAGCGGTAGAGGAGGAGTATATAAAGAAAGAAGTATAACATATGAAGAAGTAAATCAGGCATTAAAAAGATTAAAAAATGGAAAAGCAGAAGGAACTGATGGAATCAATCAGATATTTTCCTTCAGGATGGTAGTAGAAAAAATAATAGCAAAAGGAAAGAAACTATACGCTGCCTTCATGGACTTTGAAAAAGCTTATGACAGATTCGATTGGATTGCATTGTGGGATGTTTTAAAGATTTATGGTGTGGGAGGAAAACTGTTGAGTGCAATAAAGTCTTTCTATGAGGATGCATCTGCATGTGTCAAAATTGGTGGAGAAACAAGTGAACATTTTGAGATAAAGGTGGGATTAAGGCAGGGGTGCGTCATGTCACCATGGTTGTTCAATATTTATATGGATGGTGTCATGAGAGAAATGAAGGGCAAAGTTGGAGTAAAAAGGTACGCTGAGGGAAGGCAGTGGGTGCTGAATTCAATCCTGTTTACTGATGACACGGTGCTCATTGCAGAAAATTAAAGTGACTTACAAAACTTGGTCAGTGATTTTCATAGCGTCTGTAAAAGGAGAAAGCTGAAAGTAAATGTCAACAAAAGTAAAGTGATGGTTTGTGAGGGGAGTAGAAGTGAAGTTGTAGATTTTGTATGCCCATATAGAGTGGGAACTGAATGTGAAAAAGAATGCAAAATAATTCTGAATGGTGAAGAAATGGAGGAGGTCAATGAGTTTAAGTACCTTGGATCAGTTATCAGTTGAAAATACAATAATAGTACCAACCCTCTCATATGCAAGTGAAACATGGGCCTTGAATGAAAATCAGAGGTCTAGAGTGCAGGCAGTGGAAATGAGTTATTTGAGGAGTGCTTGTGGTGTGAGTAGAATGGATGGAATAAGTAATGAAAGTGTTTATGAGCGTTTTGGAATGTGTCACGGGGGTGAAGGGAATAAGTGACTTTAAAGTGGTTTGGCCACATGGAGCGAATGGAGGAGAGTAAGATGATCAGAAGGGTGTTATGTGAGATTGAGGGAGGGAATGTTAGAGGACGACCTCCAGTGAAATGGAGAGATAGGGTGCAGGAGTACGTTAGGGAGAAGGATGAGAGATCCTTGAGAAACTTTGAGCAGGCAAGGAGTGTCCGGATAGAGAAAGATGGAAACTTCTGCCATGGCCATCCCCTGGTGGGAGCTCCTAAGAGCAGGCATTGATGGGATGATGATGATGAATGAATTGAGAGGAATCACAGCAGAAATGTTGAAGTGTGGAGATGAAGTTACTATATGAATGGTCAAGATATGTGAAGTGGCCTGGGAAGGGGGGGGGAGGTCCCAGCAGACTTGACAAAAGCCATCATGGTCCCAGTTTACAAGGGGAAGGGCAGGAGAGGGGAGGTGGGAGTTGTAGGGGTATAAGTCTGCTGAGTGTAGGCTACCTGGAAAGGTATATGGAAAAGTCCTAATTGAGACTGCGCAAAGACTTACAGAAGAGAAAATCAGTGAAGAACAAGGAGACTTCAGGAAGGGAAGAGGATGTGTGGATCAGATATTTTCCTTCAGGATGGTGTTTTATTAGAAAAAATATTAGCAAAAGGAAAAAATACTATGCTGCCTTCATGGATCTAGTTATTCTAAAGAAAGTTTATGACAGAGTCGATTGGCTGGCATTGTGGGACATCTTAAAGATATATGGTGTGGGAGGAAAACTGCTTTATGCAATAAAGTCTTTCTATGAGGATGCATCTGCATGTGTCAAAATTACTGGAGAAACAAGTGAACATTTTGAGATGAAAGTGGGCTAAGGAAGGGGTGTGTCATGTCATCGTGGTTGTTCAATATTTATATGGATGGTGTTATGAGAAATGAAGGGCAAAGTTGGGGAAATTGAAGTAAAAATGTATGCTGATGACACGGTGCTCAATGCAGAAAATGAAAGTGGCTTACAAAATTTGGTCAGTGTTTTTGATAGTGTATGTAAAAGGAGAAAGTTGAAAGTAAATGTCAACAAAAGTAAAGTGATGGTTTGTGAGCGGAGTAGAAGGGAGGTTGTAGAGTTTGTATGCCCATATAGAGTGGGCATTGAATGTGAAAAAGAATGCCAAATAATTTTGAATGGTGAAGAAATGGAGGAGGGTAATGAGTTTCAGTACCTTGGATCAGTTATGTGTAAGCATGGTGGTACAGAAGGAGAAAAGAAAAAGGCATTGCAAGGATTGATTGATTGGAGAGAAGCTGCGGATCCATCTCTGGCATGCCATCTCATTGTTGGGGCTGAATTTCTCCATGGCATGGACTGGACCTCTGCCGGACAGCTGGAGAAAGCTGCCATGGCACAAACCCGACTGATGGAGACAACTGATTTCTTCTTCCACATCATGTTTGGCCCTGAAATATGAGTACAAGTTCAAATAAACAACATAATATATATATATATATATATATATATATATATATATATATATATATATATATATATATATATATATATATATATATATATATATTAATTGGGATGTTTTTCTTGATTAGTGTACTATACTAAAGAGGTTAACCTGGTAGCTGCAGGGATCATGTTTCTTAAAGGTTCCTCCGGCGAGAAAAATGAGAAAATCATCACTCCATAAACCATTTCATAATATATATCAACACATTTGTGATCAGTTTATGCATCATCTATTTTTGGGGGTTTATATCATGGCAAAATGTGGCCCATCGCTGGTACAGGGTAAAGCCACACGAATTTGGCCTGTTGCTACCAGGTTAAGTTGGACTATGAATGGGCAGATGTTGTTTTAAGAGCATCTGAAATAAACTTATGGGACTGATATATGATAATTAAATCTGTGATATTTATTAAGATGTGTCCAGTGATTTAATTGGCAAGAATTGCAAAACACAAGCTAAGAAAATAAAAGTACTGAACTGATTGACGACGACACAGGAAATGGCCGTCGGAGAAATAAGAATGGATTAGTAATTATTATACCGAAGCAAGAACTAAAAGACATTGCATCGACATAAGTATATGATAAAATAACAGGCATTATCTACATGAGTTATTTACTGCACAGTGCACACTATATGGGCTGGCAACATTGTCTTATTTTCTAGCAATTGAAGTTGCTTATATTGTGCATTATATTCTTGCATGGGAATGATTGCTTGATGCTGGATGACAAAACTAAATGATTAAACAATAATGTTATGTGGCGAATACCAGCTTGAGGTCACTCTAGGTCTAGGAGGACTTGCTCGTTGTTGTCAATGTCATCACGATCACTGCAAATAGATACATTACAATTAGAAATGCTTTGGTACCTGCCCTATATCTATATCTATACTTGTCCAGAAGTCAAAACTCTTGACTCATGGACCAATTTGCAATTTTTTGTTCAAAAGATTTTAGCATTGTTGATTGACTTTAATAGCTATTTGGGAGTAAGACTAAGAATAATCATAAAATTCACTTTTAAATCTTCATAAGAAAGGAAGCTGCAAATAACAAAAGCCATAATATACTGTGAACTAATTAATTTCAAATGTGAAAAAAAAGACATGACCAAAACAAATTAAACAATACTACAATGCTAGCTAGCATGGTTATTAGTATAATTTTGAAACACCAGGGATTGCTGGGAGGTATTTTACAGAAAGGATATCTACCGTTACTTAGGATCAATGTGGTTAGGTGACGTTTATAATTTTTTGTTAAGTTAAAATAAGGCAACATTCTGAATGATAGTTAGTTTGGTAAAAAATTTACGTCCAAAATCAAAATGTTTGTTTAAAAAATAGTCAGTAACACAAATCGGAAATTTATCTGAGTTAGGAGAGGTGAACTTATATTAAGTTAGGTATGTCAGAGCAAGGTTTCTAAACAAGTTGATTTAGGATTAAAGGAAAAAGTCATAAGTGATGCAAGCTTGAGTACTAGAGCAAGTTCGGTTTAAGAGCTACCGCACGTCAAATTGATTTGGTTTGGTTACTAAAATAAGCAAAGGAAGGTAATTTTGTTAGGACACTTCTGACATTTAAGTTAGGTTAAAAATATCAACTTTTCTAAATAATTGTTGATTTGGTTAAAACTGGCTATCTTAAATAACAGATTAAGTTGAAATAACTGTATGTCAATGATAAATTTACCCAGGTTAGGTTTGGTTTATCGTTGCTGGGAGGTTAGTCAAGTAAAAATTAAATAACAGACACTAGTGACCCAAATAGGTATTGTTTAGGGTTTGGTAAGTTTGGTGGGAAACGTTTGTTGAAGTCAGTCACAAGATTAACAGGTGTGTTAGGTTTAAAGAGTTGAATATTGTAAAGGATAAGTCTGGCGAGGTAAAATATTGGCTCACCTGTGTTCGTTCCTTGGGCAGGAGTCTGTGGCTGCCGGTGTTGATCACAGGTAAGATACACGTGCACCAATGACTGGACCTTCACAGACTACCTAAGGTGAGTGATAACAGACACTGGATGCCCTCCAGGCGATGGCTGGGGGCTGTATAACGCCAGCCACACACTGCGGCCCGCGGGGCTTCCAGCAAGGTTACTCCCAGGGCTCCTTGTGTAACAGCCTGTGGATGGTGGCAGGCGGTCACCAGCCATCGCTTGGAGGGTCTCCAGTGTCTGTTATCACTCAATCTCTGTCAGTCTGTGAAGGTTGCACCTGCATTTTACCTGTCAGCGAACACCACTTCAGTCGTGATGGCCATGTAGGTGTTTCCAAGGTCCGCCTCGCCGAACCACTCATCTCAGCACGGTCAGCACAGTCCACAGATATTTCAGGATGAGTTTCAAATCATTACACGCCTCCAATTCGTCTAGACGAGGCAGATATATTAGGAGGTGATGCCTTTCATCCCGCTGTAATCCACCATGTTGCAATACTTATGCATTTTTAACGGTGCTAAGGGAGCCCCTTCCCCGCCTTAAATTTTCCGCCCGCTAAGTGCTCCAGCTTCACCGCTAAGCGGCCCAGCGCCATTTTAAGTAGAAAACTTAACGATTCTTTGCCGTTAAGTGCACTTAGCGATGCTAAGAACTTTTGTGTATACCGCCCCTGCACCCTATCTCTCCATTTCAGTGGAGGTCGTCCTCCAGCATTCCCTCCCTCTATCTCACTCACATACACCCTTCTGGTCATCTTACTCTCCTCCATTCACTCCATGTGACCAAACCACTTTAAAGTCTGTCGCTTCACTTCTTCCACCACTCCACACTTCATCCCTTTACCCCTGTGACACATTCCAAAACACTCACACACACTTTCATTACTCATTCCAGCCATTCTACTCACATCACAAGCACTCCTCAAATAACTCATTTCCACTGCCTGCACTCTAGACCTCTGACTTTCATTTCAGGCCATGTTTCACTTGTATATGTGAGGGTTGGTACTATTACTGTGTTTGTCAAATCCCTCTGTGTTGCCTTCAGCTTCGTTCCTCTATTTTGTTATCTTACTAACAAGTGTGCTTCTTAGTTGTTGGGGGATAGCATCACAAAGGTTAAATTATGAGGTTTATTGTCTTAGTGATTGGTGTTCAGCAGCACAAAGGTTAAATTATCATGAAGTTTATTCACAGTCTGTTGGTAATACTAGCGAGCTTTACTTAAGTTAATTAACCGGTAACTCGATTTACG
>NC_066564.1:10767251-10852285 GCF_024679095.1 Eriocheir sinensis
TTTTTTTACTGATTTATGTTAGGCTCCTTAAGCTCAGTCATACAATCTTAATACCCTGAACATCAAGATCAAGATCAGTAAATGGCGCGGACGAAAAAAACGATAACATCAAGGCATGACGATCTCTTCCACCGATTTGAATTGTATGTAGTTATCATCAGATCCCTTATTATTCTATGGTAACATTATAGGACAGCTACGGACTATGAAGGATTATAAATAATAATAAAGGTAAGTTTGCTGTTATGTTTGATAATAAGACACCTCCTAAAAAACATCCCAAAGAAGAAAAAAATCATTAAAAATTTGTACTATAAAAAGAAAATTACGTATTTTATTTTATCGAGAAAACCAACCCTCTGTTTGATTTACATTGTTTTTGAATTACGCGACCTCTCCAAGAACGCAACACTCGCGTAAATCGAGAGTTACCTGTACTGCATTTGACTTTCAGAACTACTTTCCTCTCACTTCATTCTTCCACTCCTATATTTCTTCCATAACTACCCTGAACATCTTTTCTCTTGCATGCTCATACCTCACACATTCCAGCAGCAAGCATTCCACAGCTTCATCCACTCCTCTCTCACACATCACGCACAGCTTGCTTCCACCATTCTTCCAACTGTACACAACTGTTCACCTCTAGGGACTCCATCCTAGCTATAAGAAATAGGCCCCCTCTAAGGCTACCATCATAGAAACTTTCATACCTTGGGTGGTCCTCCCTATACCATTCCAGGGTTGGCTTCCCTATCATTCCTCTTTTCCATTCTTCCTCTCCTCTTTTTCCCACACTCCTATTTATTTCTCTTCGCACATGAGACACGTGCTGTTTTTGGCTAATGTTTCTCCTGTGGTAGCCATCTTGCATGAGGTTAATACAGATATTGTTGCATTTTATTTCTCAGAATTTAGTTCACTAACTATTAGCTTGCAGAAAATTATAGAATTTTTTTTTTTGAGATAACATGAAAATAAAGCTAGCCACTATTCATGATGGTAAAACTGACGTTATATGTTGTACAGTAATCCCTCGTCTATCGTGGGGGTTTGGTTCCAGAACCCCTTGCGATAGGCTAAAATCCGCGAAGTAGCGACCTTTTATTTTTTATTATTTATATATATTTTAAGGCTTTATAAACCCTCCCCACACTCTTGCAAATCTTTCCCACACTTCTATAATCACTTCCCACGACATTTCGTCATTACGACGCGGTCCCAATAAATGATTTTATACGTTTGTTAGATTTGTTAAGTTTAAGTGAGATATCATAGAGAAGGCAGGTGGAGGGATGAAATGAGAACTGTCAGTGGAGCAGGAGGAAGTACACTTAACATCAAGCACAGAGAAGTGGGTGGTCATGAGAAAGGCATTTGGCCAACAGTAGACTTAATAGTTGGATGATGATTGCCTTGAAATAGCCTTGATAAGACACTTAGGGTTGTATTATGAGACATTTCGCCGCCCAAGAACACCTATTTGACAAGGCTTTCGCAGGAGTTGTGGGCATTTCCAGTAGTAGTTGTATGACCCTGGTGGTAGTTTGACCCTTCTTCTGTACCCTGAGCCTAAAAACACTCATTAGAACCTCACTGATATCCCCCTTTGACCTTTAGAAATAACTGATGTGAGAAGGGGAAGTGTCTTGTAATACCAGCCTTAGTTTATCCATCGTGTACTTCCAGGTTATGAAGCCATGTCCCACGTTAAGAAGCTGTCAATTCTTGGTGTAAGAAGTTTCGGACCTGATGAAGCCAAACTAATAGAGTTCTCCACCCCACTAACCCTCATTCTTGGGCAAAATGGATGTGGCAAAACGGTAAGTTGAGTGAAATGATGCCAAGTATGTAGTGCCAGGCATACATTTGCAGGGCTGGAATAAAAAAATCATCCCCGGGAAAAAAGGAAAGTACAGCTTGTGTTTTTTTTTTCTAATTTGAGTTCTTTTTAGCCTGTTGAGCCCACCAGTAATACATAGTGCAGTAACGCTGAGCCACTCCGATTTTTTTGATAATTAATTTTTGTCAGAAATCCAATTGATTCACAGTCATCACACCTGAAACACATAAAAGCACTCACCATAGCCACACAACATGCAGAACATACCTACTGAGGGGGGTACACTGTATTTACCTAGTTGTATTGACCTAGTTGTAATTTTACAGGGCCTGGGCTTACGCTCGTGTGGTCCCATCTCCGTATCTATAATTATCCAACTTTTCCTTGAAACTTTGCACACTCTTCGCCGATACTATTTCTTCACTTAGGCTGTTCCAAACCTCTATATTTCTTTGTGGGAAGCTATATTTCTTTATGTCTCTTGAGCATCTTCCCTTCCTCAACTTTTTACTATGTCCTCTTGTGTTCCTGCTGGAAGGTTCCTCTCTTAGTAGCAATTTCTCGTTATCTACTGTGTGTCATCCAGGGTTTGGCAGGGCAGGAGGGGCAGCGTTGCCATGTGGTCATCTGCATCAAACGTCAGGCAGTGGTTTACTCATACATTACATGAGAGTATAGTCTATGTCATATGAAAATGTCCACAAGCCTCTCCCACTGCCTGAAGATGGTGGAGCCTACACCTTTCCTTATTGATAAGTGGCTGACCATGTCCAAGCTAAATTCGCACCTACCGACTGCTAGACGGAAAGGGTGGCAAATCCCACGAGATGAAATTAAACACTTGACCTACCTCTCTCTCTCTCTCTCTGTTCTGCATGTTATGTGGCTATGGTGAGTGCTTTTATGTGCTTCAGGTGTTATGACTCTCTCTCTCTCTCTCTCTCTCTCTCTCTCTCTCTTTTTTAAACACATGTTCAGTATATTAGTACATGGCAATATTTTTTCCGTCTGGTGGGAAGGATTATCCAAAAGTACTTGCTGATTTTCTCTTTCCAGACAATTATTGAATCCCTCAAGTATGTCACCACGGGAGATTATCCACCCGGGACCTCTAATGGATCCTCGTTTGTCCATGACCCCAAGATGGCCAGGGAGACAAAGGTAAACATGTAATATTTTATTTTTATAAAAATGGTACAAACAACAGTAAGTGAATGGAGAGATGACAGGCCCATAAACAACTTTCTCAATGAAGGGGAGTTAGTGAAAATTAAAAGAAAATACAGCATGAGAATAGTTATTTACTAAGTACATCACGGAGCACTTTGCTAAAGTAAGTTGCACACTCTTTGCTATTAGTTAAGTGTTACATTGGTGCCTTGATGTCTGAACTAACTTGGGTTCTGGGCAGTGGTGGTCATGATTCTCCCAAGTGCTAGTGTAAGGGAGCTAACTTTTTTGTTATCAGATTAGCGTTTTCACTAACTTTTGAAACTCTTAGCGAACCAATTAGCTTCCACTAAACTTAATTCTGTCAACATTACGGCTGTCAACAAAACTCAATGCGCAGTGGGGGCACCTGTGCAAAATTTTAGAATTATAAGATGTTAACCTTTTCAGTACGGCGACGTCGGCGTCACCATATGGAAAGGGTTAATCCTCTTTTAAACCTCTTAATCCCCTTCCATTTCCTTTTAACCCTTTCCATACTGTGACGCCGACGTCTGTGTCACGTACTGAAAGGGTTAAGGGGGTACGGGGCACCTGAGGTCATCTACCTAAACTATCTGGGGTATTGCGATGAATCTTTGCAGGTAAGTAAGCCTCTGTGTTGCCTACATTTTGTACGAGCCAGAACAATGTATGTATACTTATATGTATACTTGTACGTATATGTGTGCGTATACGTGTAGCGACACTTAAAATTACACATCACCTTTAATACATAAACAATCACTTTCATATTTTGACTGTGAATAGTCTTTAAGTATGCCTAGAGCCCTAGGGAAAATATTCTGAAAGCTTCCTTTATAGAAAGGCATAATGGTATTTCTTTTATTATGTTCGTCGAATATCGGGTAAAATCGTGTTTTTTGTCACTTTTTCCTCTTAATACTCCCATCTCCTTTACCCTAGCAACAATATTTAATCATACGTCCCTAGCTACTTGTACATCAACATTCCCTGCACTGTTCAAGTAATTCTGATTGATGTTAGATTTTCTGCGATTAAAAAAAGAGACAAAATTTATTGAACGTAGATATGATTAATTTAAGAATATAAATGTATGTTACTGCCTTATTTTCTCACCCATTGGAATGATTTTCACATATCTTAGTCTTCATCATAAAGAAGTAAAGTTGGCTAAAGATGATTGCAATATTTCATTTATAAGTACCTTATTTTTAGGAATAAGTACCGTTAGGTGCACAGACGGCACCATCAGAAAATTCTACTTTTGCACCTTTGCCGGTTTGTTTATATCAAACCTCACTGCTGGGGGTCCTCAGAGTACCTAAATCATTGCTAAGATGTTTATTTTAGCCAGCAGTGGGTGCCTTCTCTCCCCTCATTAGATACCCCTCGCCTTGTTTGCTCCAAGAGTTCTTCATACTTCTTTATACTGTTATCCTCAATAATCTTTTGATGTTTACTAAATGTCTTGTAATGCTTCATTTTCATATTCATTGTCATGCAAAACTTCTGCGCCGCTACATGCCCATCTCCACAGTGCAAGCCTGCCTCTACTGCTCCACGATGCTCCTCATAACTTCCATGCGCTCCACCTGGTGAAGTACACCATGTGGTTTTTTCAGAGCACAACTCACATTCTGCTTCAAATGTCTTTGCCATTCCACACTAACGTTTCATTGTTACGTTCATCTTCTCGCCACACTCACATCTAGCAAGAGAATTTACCCACTGCAAAAAACTGTTCCTTTCCACCATCATAAATTCACTTTCATTTTCCACTAAATTTTGTTCAGTCTCAGCACTGAATTCCAACCTTCTTGCTGAAGCCGAGATGAACGAAGCACTTGAAGAAGGTGTGGAGGTAGCTGCGGGTGGTGTAATGTCAGTGGGGCGAGGAGGAGGAGGAGGAGGAGGAGGAGGTGATGGTGGTGGCAGGGTTGGTGATGACGGCAGCGGAGAAGCGATGTTCCTCTTCAGCCCACTCAGATGCTGCTTCCTCGTCTGTTTGAAGCTTCTCTTTGTTTTTTCTATTGGCCATGATGATTGTAGAAATGAAAAATATATGGTGAATAAGGTAAATAAACACCAGGAGCCAGAAAAAGTATGATGTAGTGGAGCTCATAGACATGCACCCACCCGCTCTGAAAGTTCACGGGTGACTGACACGCCACGCGTGGTGCCGCGGTAATTTATCAACTGCTCTCTCTAGCACCCCTTCCAGACCGACATATATGCAGCTGAACACAAGTGAAGCGAAATTTGAGTGAAAATTAGCCTTTATTCTATGCACGTAGAAGGCTCCAACTTGCCACGCCCCCTCCAGTGGATCAGGATGTATAACTCGGTCCATTTAAACCCGCACCAGACTTTAAAATTTGCGCTACGAGGAAAACATTGGTTGGAGATTATTTCTAGATGGTATATGAATGTTTTTAACCCAGTTTTGCAAAATGCTATATTTTGACCTCCCCCCCACCAAAAAAACAAAGAAAACCAGGTGTCTCGTACCCCTTTAAATACAATATCTGATAAGTAAAAATCAAATGTACGATGGGATTTCATAATGTCTGTTTTGTAGTGCATAATGACAAACAAGACAAATATACTAAGCCGAGCATTAGTTAATACACTTGACCCTTGATTTCCTGGACTAATGAAAGGGGGGTAACAGCTGTCCTGGAATCAGAAAAATCTGGAAATTGGAAATTGCTACAGTCTGGTGAAATGGCCCATCCATAGACGTTTACAATACTTGGTCTGGTAATTGCCAATATTCTGTACAGGTAACTCTCAATTTACGCGACTATTGTGTCCTTGAAGAGGTCGCGTAAATCAAAAACAATGTAAATGAAACGAGAGGTAAGTTTCTATCGAAAAATAAATATTCACTTCATTCAGTGGAGGGAGAGAGAGAGAGAGAGAGAGAGAGAGAGAGAGAGAGAGAGAGAGAGAGAGAGAATATCCATATCACCGAGATATCCACTCAGGCACTCAGTCTCTGCCTCACTCGTTTGAGGAAGAAATGAGGGACACCATGAGTGACTGGCTAGTATTGGTACCGGTACCGAGCAGTCTGGTACCAGTACCGTACTGTATAGCTGGTACTGTCTGTACTGGTATTGGTACCGGTACCTGCCTACCCCTATTGTTGAGTAGCGTGGCAGCGTGGGTACTGTATTGTTGTTCAAGTGGCGCGCGGGAAGAACTGAGCTCAGCCGTGTGAGTACAGTTGCGAGAGACATCTGGTGGCCAATCCATAAAATATCGCGTATAAGTGAAAAAAACGTGTTAATTAAACATTTATTTGGATTTTGGATCCCGCGTTATTTAAAAAACGCGTAAACCAAACTTGCATAAATCGAGAGTTACCTGTATCTTCCTCGGACTTTTCGCATGCTTTGTCCAGCATATTTAAGCAGCGCATCTAAGAGATTAACTAAAGCTAAGCTTCTTACCACCACTTGCACTGTCACTTTTCACTTTCTTGGGAGGCATAATGAAGGTTAATTTCAAGAAAATATGCAAAAAATATCAAGAACTAAGAGTGGCGTTCAAAGCAGGGGAGCTCGAGCGTGACTGTCAAGAATGGCTTCCAGCGTTGCCGGGTCCACGTTTTTCCCGCACAATTGGGCTATTTTTCAAGGGAGTGTGCGGTAAAAAATGGCAGTTGCGGGTTGGCGTTTTTTGAGGCTGGAGTCCGCGGTATCACATTCACCGACCTGGCTACACTGGTGGGTTCGTCTGCAGCCGTTTGTTTGTGTTCGAATTGCGATGCAGATTCGAATTGGAGGACAAAATTTGTTCGATAAATGCGTTCGAATTGGGAATTGTTCGAATTGAAAGGCGTTCGAATCACGAGGTACCACTGTACTTGTTGTACACAACATTTGCTTATGCCTCCATAGGTTATGTAGCCCCAAATTTGATATATGGTATTCATATGTTCATGGTGTTCTTTGGGCTGGAGTAGGCTGGAATGTAACTCTTCCTCATATTATTATTGATTTACATGGGAGTACATGTTTCTCGTCATCATCATCATCATCTCATCGACGCCTGCTCCTAGGAGCTCCCACCAGGAGATGACCACGACAGAAGAGTTTCCATCTCTCTCTATCCAGACACTCCCTCTTTGCTTGCTCAAAGTTTCTCATGGATCTTTCCCCCCTCTCCCTAACGTACTCTTGCACCCTATCCTTCCATTTCACTGGAGGTCGTCCTCTAACATTCCCTCCCTCTATCTCACTCACATACACCCTTCTAGTCATCTTACTCTCCTCCATTCACTCCACGTGACCAAACCACTTTAAAGTCTGTCGCTCCACTTCTTCCACCACTCCACACTTCTTCCCTTCACCCACGTGACACATTCCAAAACGTTCATACACACTTTCATTACTCATTCCATCCATTCTACTCACACCACAAGCACTCCTCAAATAACTCATTTCCACTGCCTGCACTCTAGACCTCTGACTTTCATTCCAGGCCCACGTTTCACTTGTATATGTGAGGGTTAGTACTATTATTGTATTTCTCAAATCCCTCTTTACCTCCATGCTCACACTTCTGCCATTCATGATATGTCCCAAAGACCCTACCACCTTTCTTCCTTGCAATGCCCTTCCTCTTGTCTCTCCTTCTGTACCACCATGCTTACACATAACTGATCCAAGGTACTTAAACTCATTAACCTCCTCCATTTCTTCACCATTCAAAATTATTTTGCATTCTTTTTCAATCAATTCCCACTCTATATGGGCATACAAAATCCACAACCTCACTTCTACTCCACTCACAAACCATCACTTTACTTTTCTTGACATTTCCTTTCAGCTTTCTCCTTTTACATACACTATCAAAAACACTGACCACATTTTGTAAGTCACTTTCATTTTCCGCAGTGAGCACTGTGTCATCAACAAATAAGATTGAATTCAGCACCCACTTCCTTCGCTCAGCGTACATTTTTACTCCAACTTCCCCAACTTTGCCCCTAATTTCTCTCATAACACCATCCATATAAATATTGAACAACCATGGTGACATGACACACCCCTGCCTCAAGCCCACTTTTATCTCAAAATGTTCACTTGTTTCTCCAGTAATTTTGACACATGCAGATGCATCCTCATAGAAAGACTTTATTGCACTAAGCAGTTTTCCTCCCACACCAAATATCTTTAAAACATCCCACAATGCCAGCCAATCAACTCTGTCATAAGCTTTTTCCAAATCCATGAATGCAGCGTATAGTTTCTTTCCTTTTTCTAATATTTTTTATACTACCATCCTGAAGGCAAATATCTGATCTACACATCCCCTTCCCTTCCTGAAGCCTCCTTGTTCTTCACTGATTTTCTCTTCTGTAAGTCTTTGCACCCTCTCTATTATGACTTTTCCATATACCTTTCCAGGTATAATCAGCAGACTTCTATAGCTCCCACATTCCCCTCTCCTGCCCTTCCCTTTGTAAACTGGGACAATGATGGCTTTTGTCCAGTCTGCTGACCCCCCCCCCCACCCCCCCCCCCTCCCATGTTACTTGACATATCTTGACCATCCATTTAGTAACTACATCTCCTCCACACTTCAACATTTCTGCTGAGATTCCATCAATTCCTGCTGCCTTTCCATTTTTTAATCTTTTTATTGCTTGATTTACTTCTTCATATGTTATACTTCCTTCTTTATATACTCCTCCTCTACCTCCACTCAAAATTACTTCTGTCACAACCGCTGGACCTCCATCTTCAAAATTCATTAAGTTTTTGAAATATTCTCTCCATCTCTCTTTCTCTCTCTCATGTTTCCTTGTTTATAAAATGGTTATATGTAAGTATTTTAAGGATCAAAACCCATAAGCAGGACAGTGATTGCCTGCATATCCTCCTTCTGCAGTTTAAGTAGACTGACTATATCCCTGCAGGTGAAGGCTCAGGTCAAGCTCCAGTTCTGCAACGTCAAAGGAAAAGTGATGACGGCTGTCCGTGCCTTAGAGGCAACACAGAAGCCCAAGAAAGTGGAAGTGAAGACCCTCACCACAACCATTGGCATGAAGGATGACAATGGCCACATTGTCACCATAGATGGGTAAGCTGTTTGTAATCCATTTGTAACCTGGAACAGTGGTGCACCATTACAGTAAAGTCAAAGGTCATTTTCTCCATATAGACTTCTACCTTTAACTGATCATCTTCAAACTTGTAAAGTCCATTGCAGTTCTAGTTCCCTTTCCCTTTTATTGCTTCATTCAAGCTCACTGCTCTTCTGAACTTGCTCATTCCATGCCTACCTCAGTCTTGCTGGCTGCTACCTTCTACTCCAGGTCATGTCTATGCTCTCCAACTTCTTAATGCAAGAGCTAACTGAAATTTTCATTCTTTCATCCCTAAAGGATACTCAGCTGTCACCTCGCCAAAGAGTACAGGCCAATATCTATTACTCCAGTCCTATCAAGTGTTTGAGTGACTACTTGCTAAATGCCTTTCTTGTTTCCTGAAGTTTAATAACTTGTGACCATGTACCAGATATGGATTCTTGTCCTTTTGCCAGGTGTTGACAACACCTAACCCTTTCTATACGGCGACGTTGACGTCGGCGTCCTGAAGCGCCCAGTACAATATACGGCGACATGACGGCGAAGCCTATGTTGGCATCTTTGTGACATTTAGACATTTAGTTTTAGTTGTTGCTGAGTGACCCCGTATTCTGTTCTGACTCTACCTAGAGACTCCGTATATGATACGATGTCTTATTTGACTTTCAACGTTATTATAGTGTAATAACATAAGTGTGTCTTACGCGCATTTATACTTGACAGTAACAATCAGTTCTAACAGAAAATAACAAAAAATGAGAAAGAAGTGATATATGTGTATGTGTGGGAGTTGTTGAATTCCTCTTCCTCTGAGTTGCCAAGTGGCTGGGTAGTGAGTGCTTATCTCACCACCCCCTCGGCTCAAGGACGCGGCCTCCCCTCTCTGCCTCCCTTTCATCCTCCCGCTGTCTCTGTTCTCTTTCATTCTTCCTTCCTTCCTTCTACCTCCTCCCTCCAGGGTGTGTGTGTGTGTGTGTGTGTGTGTGTGTGTGTGTGAGAGAGAGAGAGAGAGAGAGAGAGAGAGAGAGAGAGAGAGAGAGAGAGAGAGAGAGAGGGGGTCTCTTTCATTCTTCCTTCCTTCCTTCTACCTCCTCCTCCAGGGTGTATGTGTGTGTGTGTGTGTGTGTGTGTGTGTGTGAGAGAGAGAGAGAGAGAGGGGGGAGGGGAGGAGGTGCATCTTCCACAAGTTTCAACTTGCTGTTCCTCGACTCTTCCCTTCCTTTCTAACCATCTAATTTATGTGTGTGTGTGTGTGTGAGAGAGAGAGAGAGAGAGAGAGAGAGAGAGAGAGAGAGAGAGAGAGAGTGGGAGGGGGAGGGAAGGTGCCTCTTCAACAAGTTTCAACTTGCTGTTCCTCGACTCTTCCCTTCCTTTCTAACCATCTAATTTATGTGTGTGTGTGTGTGTGTGTGTGTGTGAGAGAGAGAGAGAGAGAGAGAGAGAGAGAGAGAGAGAGAGAGATGCTAATCTCTCACAAATTTCTCTGTATCTTTATGCTTACATCTCAAAATTATCAAATAATTTATGTTTCTCTATGTGCACTATTTAATTTTGCATGTTTTTATATCTAATACATGATGATTATGTTGAAATTATGGCTTAAAACTTGTTATAATCAGAAGTGACGTTTGAAATTTGGCGCACGTGGCCAGCCTGGATACGGGGCGGGGTGCCGTTTTCGCCCGGTCGTAGTGAAGGGGTTAATACTCATGGTGATTGTTTCCATAAACATTGTGGGCAAAGCCAGTCAATCCACTGTAAGACTTCTTGATGAAACATCATTTTTGTCCTACACTATCAAGTGATTTGAAATTTTATAAGATCTCAATGTCCTCACCACATGCATGAATAGACTGGACAGTTTAATCGTGGAAGTCTCCAAATACCTCTACCTTGGTCATGGTCTAGGAGACCTGAGGCCCTTAGTGTTTCACCTCCTCATGCAGTACTTTGAGAGCCTTCAACAGAACCTCTAGTGACTCGGCATCATTGGCAAAAGCAAAGTTGGTGACTGGTATTGCCAAAGATGCTCCTTAAGCTTATCTATCTCATCCTGAACTACTTGCCTGGTAATGATTATATCCCTCAATTTATCGCCATCCCCGTCTTCGTACACCTGAACCCTTTCATGTGGTTCTGGTGACGCGTGGCATGCAGCTGTTTGTTGTATGGGTGTGGTTGTGTGGTTTTCAAACAATGCAAATGGCGGCCGGGCTGGTGTTGTGAGAAGTAACTCCTCGCACAAGACTCATGATCTGCAGTTTCTGGTATCATATTTACCCCATTATTCTCACTAATATTAATAAGTAATAATGAATACATGGTTATTTTTTTTCCAATATGATTTTTTATGTAGCTTGTACTGCTCGAATTGGCAACAGTGCTCCTTGGTCATACAAAATAATGCAAATGGCAGCTGGATCATGTCGGCACCCGACTTAGAAGCAGGATAACAACAAGGCATGGGCGATCCTCTACCGATTTCATATTTGTATAGTAGTTATTTGATCGCCCTGTATTCTATGGTAACATATTATAAGACAGCTATGGACTACGAAAGATCATAAACAATAATAAAGGTAAGTTTGCAGTTGTTATTGGACAAGACATAAAAAAGACCCTTAAAACAACCCAAAGAAGAAAAAAAATCATTAAAAATTTGTACCTTCAGCATATAACGTGCAGGGGTAAACTTTCAGGCGTATGTGAAAAAGGTGCACGTTATATGCCGCGAAATATGGTAAGTAAGGTTGCACAATAATGGGGCTCAGCCTTCCTGATAAGTGAAGGGATTGGAGTTCAATGTTGTTGATGTTACTGTCTTCACCACTAACACCACTTTCAATACTTGAAAAGGTCACTTTCAGCTCTCCAAATTGTGCTCACACTGAGAGCTCTTTTGGGGGTAAGAGGAGGCTTATGAGGAGTTGAGGTCGCTGGCCATAGACACTTGGGCGTGGAATCAGATGATGAAGAACCAAAAAACTCTGCTCCTGCCATTGTTACCGTCACACAAACACTGAGAATGGCACGGAGGAGTTGTGTAGCAGCCTAGGAGTCACACTGATCCATTAATCCCCATGCAAACCTTAAAATTGCAGCAGAAAAAGGCAGACTGAAAAAAAAAATCAATTAAAATTTGTACCTTTGACGCATACTGTGCAAGGGTAATTTTTTGCCATATTCTGAGTGAAAAATGTGTGCTTTATATGCCACAAAATACGTTAGTTGAAAGAACTATTGCCATGCTCTTAGAACTATAATACAGAGCAGGTTTATATGGCTGCACAGAGGAATCATACTGATCACTTGAAAGATATTCTCATCAGTACATTACAAGCTCATAATTGGTGGGCTTTGGTGATGTTTGCTCTGTTAAATTCCTTTTTCTTAGCCTGTTTTGAATCATAAACTTTACATTTCTATATTTTCATGCATAACACATTAGCCTCTCAGCATTTATACAGTTAACCCCTTCAACACGAAGACGCGTATACTGCGTCCTTGCGTGCCCCGTTCCATATCCAAGGACGCGCATACTGCATCCTGGCTCGCTTTAGCCAATATACGAGTTATTTTATCTCTATATGCTTACATCTCAAAATTATAAATTAGTTTATGTTTCTTTATGTGCACCATTTAATTCTGCATGTTTTTACATATAATACATAATGATTGTGTTGAGTTTATGGCTGAAAACTTGTTATATTCAATAGCGACATTTGAAATTTGGCGTGCGCGGCGATCCCAGATATGGCGCGAGGTGCCGTTTTGGCCCAGCCGTAGTGAAGGGGTTAAAATCCAATAATCCAAACACATATAATCTGAAAATCCCAATAGTCCAGATTTTCTCACGTGGCTGACCAAAGTTCTAAAAATGAAAAATAAAAAAGGAAATAATCAAATGAGTTGCTGAATGTGCCTAATGGCGCCAAGATTTGGGCACAAGAAACAGGAGACTTTGGAGAGATTTGAATTTAGTCTAGTTGTTTACAGTCAAATATTTACCTGATCTCTAGTGTCTAGTGCCGTATATCGCTGGATAGAAGGCTCCCACGGCTCCTACAAGTGACAGTCCTGAGCTGATGCTTGAGGATGATGAGTGAAAATGATAAAGTGACAACAGAAGGTTTAGGGAATTTTGCACAGCACAGCAATGAGGTAAAAGAGTATTATAAATGAGTGCAAAGTGAAGATACATTACTCAGGCTGCCTCAACTCTGCTCCGTGGCTGTCATAGGTGTTCACCCTTTCAACGGCACCTCCATATTGCTTGTCATTTATTTATGTGTGTCTGCTTTACTTTTTTGTGCCTTTGTAATGTTTGGATTTTGGATCTGCTCTCTTTACATGGATTTACCTTCTCAAAACTGTTGTTCAGCACTTTTATGCATTACTGATAATTAACCTGGTAGCAGCGACAGGCCAAATTTGTGCCATGATTTTAACCCCCCAAAATAGATGATACATAAACTGATCACAAATGCTTTGATATATATTATGAAATGGTTTGTGTGAGGGGTGATTTTTTCTCATTTTTCTCGCTTGGTGGGACCATTAAGAAACATGATCCCCGCTGCTACCGGGTTAAAATAAATCATGTTGTATCTTTTTCTGATTACGTGAATAATCTGAGCAATTTGATAATTCAAAGGACTTTTAATCCACTGCCATTCGGATTATTTGACTTTTACTGTTTATTCTTTAACCTCTGTTTTCTTTGTGCTCAGTTCCCAGGTACTCTTCCTTTGTGTTGCATAGTGTATATGGATTTGTGTTTCAGGAAATGCAATGATGTCTTGGCCAGCCTGTCAACATATTTGGGAGTTTCCAAAGCAATTTTAAACAATGTCATCTTCTGCCACCAAGAAGATTCAAACTGGTGAGTTCCGTTGCACTGTGTTGCAGAATTGTGTTTTCAAGTGACCTGTGTGGTAATAGGCGCACCTAACATCACCGTAGCCGATCCAGGATTCAGTACGTTTCCTAACTAGTAGAAGTTAATGTTGTAATTGTATTTTGTAAAGAATCCTTATAACCAAAAACTAACTAAAATTATGAGTATTCTTTTTCTTTAACAGAACATTGAATAAACAACAAAACAATAATATGAAAATACGTACGTTGCCTGGTCATCGTACTCAGAGCACAGTATTTACCGGTTTCTGACGCCTAACTATTGCCAAGAAACATCAGGATCTAACTCTTTTAACGATAACTATAAATTAGTTTCGTTATTGGAGCCCAGAAGACAGTTTAGGGGTAGGAAGTTGGGAAATATAATCGGCTGAGTACGACAATCTGGCAACGTTGTAGCTCCGCGACCCGAGCCAGCCTATACGCCATTTTTGGGGTATCAGATACCATAAATAGCATATTTTTACTGCGCAGAGCAGGTGATGTCACTTACTGTGACTTCATGAGCTGTCATATTTATCTATTTGTGTATATTTCATGGTGGCAAAACTTTCATTACTAGTTTCATATTTACTAGTGACACAAATATGTGACTTTTTCACAATAGAATTTCACTAAAACAAGTGAATCAGACACCACAGAAATATTACCAGTGTGTGTATGAATGAGTACAAAGATAAGCACATACTTTGATTTAACTTTAGAATGTCTCGTGGATCATTAATAAATAAAAACAAAATATCTGGATAGGCTACTCTTTAGTCCGTTAGGCTATGACTGCCAAAAAAGTCCCTCCACCAAGTTTGTACCCCCCTTTTGGTGATTGTTAGGTGTGCCTATTTATGTAGGTAAATTACTTTATATTTCATTTTGCTGGTGCTCTGATTAATTGTTCAGCAGATGTGAGAAGGTGCACTTTTTTCTCACAGTAAGACTTCAGAAAATCAGCAAGTGTCTTTAGAGTCAAATGTCTGCATTACCTGTAGGTGTGTAACCTCGGTGCATTGCAAGTGTACAGACTCCAGGGTGTCATATGTATCAGTACCTTTGGGTTCAGTTGGTGTTTGTTCATTTTCTAACTTGAAATGTTTTGTGTTCACTCAACAGCAACATACATACTTTGATGCTGGGTGTGTTACACCATTCAAACCACAGACTTTCTCTCCATATGAATGCTGTCTGTGTCATATTGTAATGTTTGATTTTTCATATTCGTTTGGTATTAAAAAAAGTTATAGTAAAACCCGTAATACATAACTTATTCCAATGGTACTATGAATTTTAACCACACACTACCTCTGTCAGTCCTCAAGTTTTTAACCCTTTCCATACGTGACGCAGACATCGGCGTCACAGTATAGAAAGGGTTAAGAGGAAATGGAAGAGGATTAATCACCTTCTAAACCTCTTAATCCTCTTCTAAACCTCTTAATCCTTTTCTAAACCTCTTAATCCTCTTCTATTTCCTCTTAAGAGGTTTAGAAGAGGATTGAGAGGTTTGGAAGGATTAACCCTTTCCATACGGTGACGCCGACAGTGACGCTGACGTCGGCGTCACTATTGAAGGGGTTAAATATACGTGTTTACTATCACTAACACATATTGTATTTTTCAAACAACTTTAAAGGCCGAGTCAGTAGCTACACCAACACTGTGCCTGTCGTCACCAAGGCCACCCACATCCCTCATTTCCTCCTCAGGATCATCACTTGTGTATGATTTATCATATTCAGTCACTGGTCTGATAATAATCACAATAATAATTAACATCAGACTCATACTCATCTCTTTCGTCACCATGTGCAATACCAGCCATCTTTGCTCCTCTCAGTTAACTCTTTTCAGCACTGCTGCACTCTACTTCACCGTCATCTCTGATTATTACACTAAATGATTCTGAAACCTTTATTTATCTCAAAGGATATATAATTCATTAGTATTTTCCTTCATAACCCCATAAATAAAACAAAATGTGAAATATTATATTACACTGCATCACTACCACCACCACACTGGCTCAGTAATATGTAAATAAATCCTAATTTTCTAATTGGCTGGGTGTCAAAGAAGATGGAGTTCTGTTGGCCAATGACGTAGCTGGACTCTGGAGGCCAGCTTGAAACAAGTGCGAATTTTGAACTGAGCATGACGTAGCTTGCTTGCCAAACCACGTTCATGGCCTCGCATGCCGTAAGGGTTAAAGAGGTGTTGTGATCTTCTTGTGTTTTTGATTTTCACCTTGATTCTTTGCTTTCCAGGCCCCTTGATGAAGGAAAGAAGGTGAAGGAAAAGTTTGATGCCATCTTCAATGCTACAATGTACATCAAGGCTCTGGAGGCCATCAAGATGAAACGCGCCAAAATGAAGACACGTAAGTTCATGGAATATCTTCAAAAGGTTTACTTCTATTGGATAAGCTTGGGGTTAATTGAAGGGGTTGAACAAGATAGGATTCAAGTTGATCCATGACAACTTCCCTCATTTTAGTGGTTATAATGTTCTTGTTTTTCATGGCTAATGTGCTTGTAATTTTGTTGTTAGTGTTTAGTGTTTCATTATTTTGTGGATCGTTCTGTAAAGAAATAATTTTGGTGAAAAATTTGAGTCATGTAAGTAAAGGTATGGGTGCTCACTACCAGACAGTGGTGGGCACCGCTAACTGGTAATCCACTAATTAAGAAGTTAGCTTCGCTTACGCTAAACCATTAAACTGATAAAGGAATTAGTGGCAGCTAATGCTAACTGCTAACCGCTAACTTTTTTGTGTATGGATTTAGCTTCGGTTTAGTATTTTGGCTCTAAAACCCTTAAAAACAAACCCAATGATCTGAAATATTAATATGTGTTAGTTTAGACACAACTTTCCAGAACAGTATACCATGCCAGAGTCAAATGATGATCAAACTGGGTGGCATGCACTGGGTGTGTCCTCTTGACATGTGACTTCAAGTTGTAAAGGCTCGCTGTCTGTCCGTTAATGATGGTCCTCTTGGGGTGGCACATGACGCACTGGAAGTGAAAGACATTGGGGTTCGTCATCTCTTTTGATTTAAGGACAAAGTACTTCTCCCGGTGAGGCCACGGGTTCTGGAACTTCTGGGATTCCTGGCCGTCAGCTTGAGTGTCCTCCGCCTCACTTCTGTTGCCGGCTCCTTAACAGGGTCAGCATCCTCAGGCGGAAAAAAAACGTCCTCATTCGGGTCATCTTCCATGGCGTCGCTAACGATAAACAAGGCGACAATAATGAAAGTAACGACTGCACGGTGACAACGTTGCAGCTGAACTGAACAAAGAGCCCAACAAGCAACAACAAGAAGAGAAAAGAAAGAAGCCTCCAGTTTATCCTAAATCTGTATATCTTACCCAAGATTTACCACAAAGTTATGCATTTTTTTACTTTTCCATAACTGACACTTATTTTTATTCAAGTTTATTTATTTTCAGGTGGAAAATATCAAATTCTTGTTATTAAATCCTGAGTTCAAAGAGTTGGAAATGGAGGATGCATTACCTTAAAATACCAAAATGTTTCCCGAATAATTGTCCAAGCAGCCTACTTTAAGGCATTCTTTACCAAAAAGTGGAAGCCCTGGAGTTATTGCGCCATGTGGCTCAACTGGTGCTGTGTCTGCCCACAACAGACAAGAACAAACCTGTATAAATTTTTAGCGGACTTAAGTTAGCGGAGGAGGAACTTCATTTAGCGGAAGCTAATTGGTCCATTAGCTGTTTCCAAAGTTTGCGAAAATGCTAAACAGCTAATGAAAAAGTTAGCTTCACTAATTAGTGGTTAGCGGATAAGCGGAACCGTGCCCACCACTGCTACCAGATATCAAATACTGAGGTCCTAATGCTCACCCAACATCAAAAGTTATATAACCATACACAAGGATTCAAGGTATGTTCACCCCGATAAGGAAAAACTAATTAAAAAAATATTTGAACTTTCAGTTTGAAACTTTCAGGGTAAATATAAATTTTTTACAGCAAACATTGTGTGTGCATGGGAACACGGTATGTCATGACATCATCGTGTCATGTCTTGTCGACATGATTTTTTTTTGGCCACATCATTTGTTCTAGTGACTTGAAATTTGGCATGTCTTTAGTTGAATAACTTACCATATTTGACGATTTATAAGACACACCTTTTTCCAAATAAATGTCCCTGAAAATCACCCTGTATCTTATAAGGTCAAGGTTCAGCTTTGGGTCATTGGCCAGCAAAGTTTTAGTTGAGCAATGGCACTTAAATTAAACTGCAAACCTCTCTAGAAACGTAAACATGGTGACCATCGCTTTTACACCAACAACGGCAACTCTTTTTTTAAAGTAACAGTGTATAACAGTAATCCTTACCACTACTTCATATAATATGACACCAGTCAGGAAGAAAATTAAGTGACTTAATGCTTGTACCTAAACAAACTAGTGGACGGCTGTACATCAAACCTGACAACACGCACAAGACACGCTGTGTTTCCTTAGTAGACAGGGATCATTGATCTAAGACAGCCCTTCATAAAACTGTTTAACTTTGTTTGATCAATAAACACAAACAATATATGGATAATATTGATGAGATATTGAGAAGATAAGTCGATATTGACAAGTGCCTGTTTCTCCATTTTGCGCTTGTCTTTTAATATTCTTACGTTACATATATGCTCAACAAACATTGAAGCACATTCAAGTTTGAAATTTCACACTTCCTTATGTTTTAAAAATGTACTTGAACATTTCAACAACTAGACTTGTGATGTAGAATAACAACAAAGAAATATGATGCTCAAACTTTATTAAAAATAAAATTACACCATCTAATCACCACACATAACCCTGACATAATAGTAGGGACTGAGACTTGGTTGACTCCTGACGTTGACAGTAGTGAGCTTTTCCCTCCCCCTTTTAGTATGACCGTTTTCCGTAAAGACCGCCCGACAGACCTCGGCAAAGGTGGCGGTGTCATCATCGCCACCAAGCCGGGTCTTTGTGTTAAGCATAGGCCTGACCTTGACACAGGCTGCAAAATCACCTGGGTCCAGTTACAAACCTTCAACTTCTTCTTGCTGCTTTATACAGACCACCTTCTACTAATACAGACTATTTACACAACCTTCAAATTTCTCTTTCACGCATACAGGCAGACAAACACATCTGGATCACAGGTGATTTCAACCTCCCTGACATTGACTGGACTGCAATATCCCCATTTGACCCTCCCGATGCTGACGCCCCCAACCCCATTATTCCCCACACAAACAGACGCCAATTACACGACACATTCATTGACATCATAAATACATTTTCACTCTCACAAACAGTACTCCAGCCAACACGAACACATACTGTAGCACGCCCCGCTGGCCCTTTGACCACAGCACACACACTTGACCTTTTTCTCACCAACAACATTCTTAACATAACAAACACTCAGGTTGTTCCAGGACTTAGTGACCATGACATACTCATCGTTGACGCTGACCTCTGACCAATTAGACATGAACAGAGATCCAGATAGATATTCCTTTATTCGAAAGCTGACTTAGACATGATCAAACAAGACCTAACTGCTTTCAGCACTGAATTTTTTTGCAACAGACCCACACACAAGACTTCCTTCCACCAACTGGAACAACCTGAAACACACCATACACGCCACAATGAACAGACACATACCACAAAAAACACTTTCTAGCAGGTACACACTTCCCTGGTTTTCCAGGGATCTACGCAGACAACATCGCAAGAAACAAAGACTCTACAGACGCGCGCAGACATACAACACAACAGATAATTGGACTGCATACAAAAAACACCAAAAGACATTTGCCAAAAATCTAAGATTAGCGGAACGCAAACACATAGCAACTTACCTCACAGACAACATAAGAAATAACAAAAGATACTTTTTCAAATTCTTTAAGGCGCATAAACATGACACTAACACGATTACATCACTGAAAGACAACAATAACACATTAGTAACCAGCCCACAACACAAAGCACAAATACTCAACACACAGTACAAACAAGAACATAACCTAACATGGTAACACCAAACATGCCACACAGCCCCTTCCCCCTGGGACGTATATTCACGTCTTGGTCGCCAACCGCTCCCATCCGGTGGACGTGTCTATACGTCCTACTTGCTACATGCCACATATGGGAGACTTATATACAGGTAACTCGATTTACGTGAGTTTGGTTTACGCGTTTTTTAAATAACGCGGGGTCCAAAATCCAAATAAATGTTTAATTTACTCGATTTTTTCACTTATACGCGATATTTTATGGAGTGGCCACCAGATGTCTCACGCAACTAGACTCACATGGCGCCGTGGCCACACAGCTGAGCTCAGTTCTTCCTGCGCGCCACTTGAACAACAAAACAGTACCCACGCTGCCATGCTACTCAACAATAGGGGTGGGCAAGTACCAGTACCAGCTATACGGTACGGTACCGATACCAGAGTGCTCGGTACCGGTACCAATACTAGCCAGCCGCTCATGGTGTCCCTCATTTCTTCCTCACACGAGTGAGGCTGAGACTGAGTGCCTGAGTGGATATCTCGGTGATATGGATATTCTCTCTCTCTCTCTCTCTCTCTCTCTCTCTCTCTCTCTCTCTCTCTCTCTCTCTCTCTCTCTCTCTCTCTCTCTCTCTCTCTCTCTCTCTCTCTCTCTCTCTCTCTCTCTCTCTCTCTCTCTCTCTCTCCACTGAATGAAGTGAATACCGTATTTGCGGCATATAACGCGCACCCCAGACCTTAAGACAACAATTTTGAAAAAAAAGTTCTTAAAATGCTCACAAATATGTATGGTTTAAGAACATTGACGATGTACACTTTCCTGAAATTTATATAATTTTGGGCCCTTGGCGTAATCTGTACTGCTTGAATTGACAAGTGTCCTTGAGTAAAGCAGTGAAAATGGTGGCCGGGCTGGTGTTGTGAGAAATACATCCCCGTAAACATACTGATGATGCACAGCTTCTGATATAATAAGCATATTATTCCCACCATCACTCGTAGGTTATGACAGACAACTGGGCAAGACACAATTCACGTGGTTCTGGTGACACGCGGCATGCAGCTGTTTGTTGTATGGGTGTGGTTGTGTGGTTTGTAAACAATGCAAATGGCGGCCAGGCTGGCATTGCGCGAAATAACTCCTCGTACAAGACTCATGATGTACAGTTTCTGATATCATATTTACCCCATTATTCTCACTAATATTAATAATTAATAATGAACACATGGATATTTTTTTCAAATATGATTTTTTATGTAGCTTGTACTGCTCCTAGCCATACAATCGTAAGCCAGCTGTGACATCAAGATCATACAAATGGCGCCCGACGGAAAAACGGGATAACAGCAAGGCATGGGCGATCCTCCACCGATTTAATTTTTGTAGTAGTTATTAGATCGCCCTGTATTCTACGGCAACATATTATAAGACAGCTATGGACTATGATGGATTATGAACAATAATAAAGGTAAGTTTGCCGTTGTTTTTGGATAAGACGAAAAACAGACCCTTAAAAATATCCCAAAGAAGAAGAAAAAATCATTAAAAATTTGTACATTCGGCATATAACGCGCAGGGCTAAACTTTCAGACATTTTTTATGTGAAAAAGGTGCGCGCTATACGCCAAAAAATACGGTATTTATTTTTCGACAGAAACCTACCTCTTGTTTGATTTACATTGTTTTTGATTTACGCGACCTCTACAAGGACGCAATACTCGTGTAAATCGAGAGTTACCTGTATAAGTCCTGTTTAATTTTAGTATGCCATAGCAGGGATACATTTTCTGGGACATGGATGGTTTGAGAGAAAACAATATGGGTAACAAAATTATACGATAACGAAGAAGAAATTCTACTGTGAGAACTTCTGCAGTCTTTCGCAGAAACATCTTTATCTCATACACACACACACACACACACACACTAATACATGATGATTATGTTGAGTTTATGGTTTAAAACTTGTTATAATCAGTAGCGACATGTGAAATTTGGCCCACGCGGGGTGCTGTTTTGGCCCAGCTGGAGTGAAGGGGTTAACCTCTGTATCTCAAAAACTATTCATCACAGCTAAAAAACAAAACACAAAAAAAACCATTGGAAAGAGGAGGGCAAGATCAATAAGATTCGGTTATGTAATCCTCTCCTGTGAACGTACAGGCACGTTCAGGGGGTGTTGCCTGTGAAGACGTACATTTATGCATGTGCAACGGTCAGCCATATTGAGGCAACTACTGAGTAGATCTCTTGATGGTGTGCTGGCAGGGTAATATTGCCAATTGCAAAATTTGCAACTATTTGGTCAAAAAATCTGTCAGGTGATAGGTGAAGCTATGCAAAAATGCCACTATATTGGACAACAACATCCACCAGTTACTCGTCTGTAGATTTTCCGTGCTAGGCTGATATGATTTTCCACCAAATTTAGTGGAAACACTCCCATTCACGGGAAATTTGATTGTGACTGGCGCTTGCAGTGAGGATTTAGCACCACTGGCAAGTTACGCGTCCTCGCTGCGAGCATTTAGCAACGAAAGGGTTAAAGGTTCCAGTCTTGTCCATTTAAACCTTCACAGGGCATATAAAAACATGTGGTGGACTTAGAACCTTAGGCAAAGTCCAAGTAATACTTTTAGATAGTTGTACTAATGAAATCTGCTCAGTTTAGAATTTTGATTTTTGGAGGTATTTCACATACAAGGGGGTGGGGTGAGCATCCCCTTAACCAAACAAGGGGCCAGAGGGTCTTCACATGGCAGCTCTTGAGAGTGGGCTGTTCACCAACTTCTCTCCCCATCCATATGTTACTTGGTGTGCTCTTCATTAAAAGTGAGTGCTTTTTAAGTAAAATCTATATTTCCAGTAGTAACAGCAACAATTTTTTTACAACACGTGGCATTTTGAGCAAGTGAGTTAGATGTGCACACACTGTCACAGCCAGTTATGATCTGCCTCTCAGGCTGCTGGGTCAAAACTGCAAGCAAAACTTGTACACTCCTGATATAGACTCAGGTGATTATGATATTTTGAGCATAACACATAAGTGTATTTACCTCCATCAAAAACTTTCAGTTGAGTTTGCACCAACTACATAATTCTCTGCTGACTTCACCCTCTCGCGCACGATGACGTGTTTCGCGTCATCAAAGGTAAAAGGTCCTGGCGCACGATGACGTGAAACGCGTCTTAAAAGTTAAAAAATTGATTAAAAATTAAGTTTTCGTGTCTTTTGTTGGGATAAGTTTCTTAATGGTAACATATGGCAACCTTTCTAAGGAGCGTAAATGAGGATCGTGGAGCGATTTTTAGTTGTTAGCCTACCCTGATGGGAGAAGAAAAAATAAAGTTTTCTTGGTGTAACTCAGGAACTAATAGGCGTATGAAGATTTTTAGGATACCATAAGAATCCTCACTAAATTCCGCTTCGAAACATATATTCGGCTAAAAAAGTTGGCCAACAAAATTTCGAGATAGCAAGCGGGGAAGAGTTGGTACTTAGGATTTATTGTCTACAATACTCTATATGGAGACTTGAAACGAGTTTCTATTGTTTATATATATTTTTTCCCTCTATTTTTATTTGCGCATGTTCTAGTATAAGTCTTTATGAAGCCATTGATACCAAATTTATTGGGGTACGATATATCTGTGATGGTAAAATACGTACGGGAATATAGAGTTTCGCGGCGGCAAAAAAAGGCTGGTCGGGCCTGAGAGATGCATGGTGAGTGGAAGAGAAACTTACTGGAAACTTACTGTGCGCGAGAGGGTTAATTTCATTCATCCACTACCCTATTCATGAATGAATTCTTGCATTTTACCTTTTTCAATGTAAATTCTACCAAGCTATGACCATTGCTGCATGCAAGGTTCAGTCAATCAATGGGGCATGCGCCAGGGAGCTCATCGCCTCACCCACTCTACGACGCCAAGTCTGGGGTTCCTTCTGGGCAAGTCCCCATGCTGGCCCCTTTCTCATCCCGAGTACCTCCTGTCAAAATCTATCAACTTACTCAAGTCATGAACTCTTTGGGTGTCCCCTTGGCCTCCTCCACTCAGGATTGTCCCTTACAGAGACAACCCGATGAGCAGGATCGGCTTCTGGGTAGCATGCCACATGCCCATATAGCCAGAGTTGGTGTTGATGGACTATTCAGGTAATGTATACCGAATCAGTCTCATGGAGTAGCCACCAGTTTGACACAAAGTCGTTCCAGCTATATTCCATGATTCCATGATCCTTGACACTTATTACCAAAATCTTCAATTTGCCTCTCCAAGTCACTATTTAGTGTCCATGTCTCACAGCCATAGAGTAAGACAGGGAGCACAAGGGACCTTAAGATCAGGATCTTTGTCCTTCTACACAAGTATCTACAACACCATATACTTGTACTGAGTGAGTCCATAGCACTGTGGGCCAGGCCAGTCTGCCGTAGGACTTCCTGGCGAGACCCACCATTGTTTTGAACTACGCTACCAAGGTATGCAAAATTATCTGAGATCTCAATGTCCTCGCCACACGCATGGACAGACTATACCGTTTCATCTAGCAAACCTCCAAACACCTGTACCTAGGTCCTGTCTCAGGAGACCTGAACTTCCAGGGGCTTTGCCTCCTTGTGCAGTGCCTCAAGAGCCATCACCAAAACCTCTGCAAGGATTCTGCAAGGATCATCGGCAAAAACAAAGTCAGTGACCCTGGTATTGCCAATAGATGCTCCACTATGACTCTGGTCCACAACTCTGCCTAGTACCCCATCAATACATGTGTTGAAAAGCGATGGGGCAAGGACACAGCCCTGCCTCTCTCCCGCATTCACTGGAAAGAAGCTAGACAAGCCCCCTACACTTTGCAGCACTTTTCCACATTATACAGGTCAGTCAGCAAACCAATAGTCCTTACAGGAATCCCTCAGAGTTGCCACCCCCCCTCCCATCCCCTCCTCTGCAGTAATGTGGTAGGCAAATTAAACTCAGTCACACCACACCTACTACCACACCCCATCACACCACTTCACACATGACACCCAGCCACACCACACTACATATCATACCCAGCTATGCCATACCACACTCAGCCACATCACACCTCACATCACATTCAGCTACAGCACTATCTATATCACACCCAGCCACACCACACTACACCATACCCAGTCACGCCATACATATTACAAGCCACACTACTCCCAATGGTTGGAGGAAAACAGCCAGTGTGACACCGCCTTTAAAGGCAGTGCATGTGACACCGACGGTAGGTTGGTGTGACTCGTACGTGTCAAAGCAGCGCGAAACTCGGGGCGATAATGTGTGAGAGTCAGGGAGGTAAGAATTTAGGATTAAACGCGAAACTCGAGGATTGTGAAACTCGGATAGCGCAAAACACAGGAGGGTTCTGTAGAATTCATTTATCAGTATGATGTATAACTACGGTCTTATGTAAAATTTAATCATGTTAAATATATAAACTCATAAAAACAAGAATTTTGTTTGTTTTTGCAGAGTGGTTCTTTTTTTTTGGGGGTCAAGTTTTACAATGACAATCCTGCCCATATATACCTCACTGGGAGTGGATTAAGTCTGTTTTGGAAGGTACCTACCTTGTCATTTTTTTAATTTTTTTACCTGCTGTATATAAAAGGTTAGGCAAAGTCAGGTGCATATGTTATTGGTGTGCATGGCTGCCTTGCTCATCTCCATTTCATCAGCCTTTTGAGACTATAGAGGGAAGAACCCATTACTCTGGGACACTGTCCATGTGAAGTCTCGGATTGCCACAGTTTACCCTCCCCAGGTACTTATTTATTGGCCAGCCCAAAAAGGAGGTTAAACAGCTGGGTGAGCTGCACGCTGACTGCCTGGGCCAGCCAGGCCCCCGGATTTGTAGTTATGTACTCTGACCACTGCACCACAGAGATGCTGTATGTGATGAATAACATTGTTGTTCTTATAATTTTTATAAAGTGTTTTATTTTATTTTTCATCAGAGGTAAGTGTTATGAAATCCCACCTGGATGAACTTCAGCAAAAAAAGCAAGAGGTAAATGACAAACAAACTGGTTTGGAGAAAGAAAAGGAGCAGAAGAGGGTCCTCAGTGATGAAAAGCAGCAGATTGAGCTTGAGTTGTCACCTGCCCAGCAGCAAATGAATGATATAATGAAGGTGGAGAAAGATTTGGATCACATCAAAGGAGAGTTGAGTATGTGATATGTAGTTTTGATAGTACTGTTTGAAATACTAATTTTCAAAATGTGATAACATCTCAAAATTTAGTGAAATATTGAACTGTTTTATATTTTCTGATTTTATCATTTGATGAAATAATAATTTGATATGAAAATTTTAGTTATTGTTCATTGCCATTAGTCCACTGCATGATATTGGCCTTTTTCAGTGTTTTCCATCTCTCTTTGATGTTGATGTACTTCATTCTGGTTCTTTCTTGACCATGACTTCCAGGAGGAGAGTTGTCATTGTGAGATGGGGGCCTAAGTTACTGTGATAGTGAATGTTGTTTTGTATTGATGACCATGATATCATTCCATAATTTCTTTTCCACTAGCTGGGAAAAACCACCAGCTGAATTCCCTCAGAGAAGTTCAAGCAGAACTGAGAGCAGAACTAACTGAACAGTTTAGTTGTTCTGACTTGGAGCTTTTTGCAATGATTGAAGACTTTCAGAAGAACTTAGAGAGAGCTGAAAGGGAACAAAGAGAGGTGAGCTTTCATCTACATAACATTAAGTTGGTGAAAATTCCACCATCCATGTAGATATTTATTTTGTGTTGCAGTAGATCTGTACTGTAATGGTAGCATTGTGCCAACAGAGATCTATACTTTGTATCTTTTACAAGTATGGTTGAAGGCAAATGTGTAATCACTTAGGTTGGCATTGCTCATGCAGATGAAAGTGATGTGTGAGTATGCTACAGGTGGTGTTTTAACTGGTTTGCATTTTTTAACTTGAAATCTGTAATAATAATCTTTCCCTGGATACATCTGTTTACTGCTCAAACCATTTTCAAAAAATGCTTAAGTTTTTGAGAGGTGACAGTGTTGGTGGTAGCAAGTGTTCTAAGTGCTAATTGGTTCACGGATAGAGAAAGTCATATCCGCCAGGGTTACTTTATTGGACAAAAATCACAAAGGTCATTACGACAAGGACAACACGTAGGATAGGTGTTTGTTTGTGTATGTGTTTGTGTAGGTTAACATTTAAGTGTGGGTGTATGTGTAGAACAATGTGTACGAATGGACGACAAGAGGACATGGACGGACAGTAGAAGATAAACAAGTAACGAGATAAACAATTAGACGCACAAGAAACAGCGAGACAGGAGCACGAACGAAAACATTGACACAAAGTAAAAATGAACAGAGTCTATGCTGCAACGCCCCATTTTCTTATTGTCACTGAGGGGAAGGAACACGGAATTTGAGCGGTGACTGCTACAACAGTACATACATGTATAATTATTGCCTGACATTCATGGGGCTCCAAAGCAGAAACTCGTGATTTTGTGAAATTCATTAATGATCAAAGTCCCCTTCATTGGGCCTACAGTTATGTGACCCTCAATATCTTCCTCAGGTGTCAGTGTATCTTGTATTATAATTCTTAAGTCTTTTTCTTCATTCATTGTGTTAATGACTGGCCCTCCCACCCTATACAATCCACATGGTCTATTTCTTTTTTTCCATTGTGACTTTTTTTGTTAAAATCCATTTCCCGTTTTTACTCCATTCATGTGTCTCATTTAAGTTTTCTTTTAGTATATTGCAATCATCCCCATTTCTTATTTTTCTAAGCAGTTTGGCATCATTTGCAAACATACTCATGTAACTCATTACTTTATTTTGGCATATCATTTCATCATCATCATTTCATCGACGCCTGCTCCTAGGAGCTCCCACCAGGGGATGGCCACGGCAGAAGAACTTCCAACTTTCTCTATCCAGACACTCCCTCCTTGCCTGCTCAAAGTTTCTTAAGGATCTCTCCCCCCTCTCCCTAACGTACTCCTGCACCCTATCCCTCCATTTCACTGGAGGTCGTCCTCTAGCATTCCCTCCCTCTATCTCACTCACATCTTACTCTCCTCCATTCGCTCCATGTGGCCAAACCACTTTAAAGTCTGTCGCTTCACTTCTTCCACCACTCCACACTTCCCTTCACCCCTGTGACACATTCCAAAAAGCTCGTACACACTTTCATTACTCATTCCATCCATTCTACTCACACCACAAGCATTCCTCAAATAACTCATTTCCACTGCCTGCACTCTAGACCTCTGACTTTCATTCCAGGCCCATGTTTCACTTGTATATGTGAGGGTTGGTACTATTATTGTATTTCTCAAATCCCTCTTTACCTCCATGCTCACACTTCTGCCATTCATGATTCGTCCCAAAGACCCTACCACCCTTCTTCCTTGCAATGCCCTTTCTCTTATCTCTCCCTCCATACCACCATGCTTACACATCACTGATCCAAGGTACTTAAACTCATTGACCTCCTCCATTTCTTCACCATTCAAAATTATTTTGCATTCTTTTTCACATTCAATTTCCACTCTATATGGGCATACAAAATCTACAACCTCACTTCTACTTTGCTCACAAACCATCACTTTACTTTTGTTGATATTTACTTTCAGCTTTCTCCTATTACAGACACTATCAAAAACACTGACCAAATTTTGTAGGTCACTTTCATTTTCTGCAATGAGCACTGTGTCATCAGCAAACAGTATTGAATTCAGCACCCACTTCCTTCCCTCATCGAACAGTCTTACTCCAACTTCTCCAACTTTGCCCCTAATTTCTCTAATGACACCATCCATATAAATATTGAATAACCATGGTGACATGACGCACCCTTGTCTTAAGCCCACTTTTATCTCAAAATGTTCACTTGTTTCTCCAGTAATTTTGACACATGCAGATGCATCCTCATAGAAAGACTTTATTGCACTAAGCAGTTTTCCTCCCACGCCATAAATCTTTAAAACATCCCACAATGCAATCCAATCAACTCTGTCATAAGCTTTTTTCAAATTCATGAAGGCAGCGTATAGTTTCTTTCCTTTTGTTATTATTTTTTATACTACCATCCTGAAGGCAAATATCTGATCCACACATCCCCTTCCCTTCCTGAAGCCTCCTTGTTCTTCACTGATTTTCTCTTCTGTAAGTCTTTGGACCCTCTCTATTATGACTTTTCCACATATTGGAATCGTGCCAAATCTATTCTCTGACTTACCAAAACTTCTTTTATAAATATAAAATGTCAACACCTTGCTTCTTCTAACTCTTCCCGTGACTTCTGGCATCTAGCCAAATATATCTCCTCCAATTTCACTTCTTCCTCTTTTCCTCCTCTCCTTAACCCTGACGGCAGCACTGCCGTCTCATCTGTCTCTAAGGCTGAACTCTTCGCTCAAACTTTCTGTAAGAACTCCACCATAGATGATTCTGGGCATATTCATCCTACTCATCCCCCCTCTGACTCCTTTATGCCTTTTATTAAGATTCTTCCTAATGATGTTTTCTATGCCCTCTCTGGCCTCAACTCTCAGAAGGCTTATGGACCTGATGGAGTGCCTCCTATTGTCCTTAAAAACTGTGCTTCTGTGCTGACACCCTGCCCGGACAAACTCTTTCGTCTCTGCCTATCAACATCTATCTTTCCTTCCTGCTGGAAGTATGCCTTTGTACAGCCTGTGCCTAAGAAGGGTGACCGTTCCAATCCCTCAAACTACCGCCCTATAGCTTTACTTTCCTGTCTATCTAAAGCTTTTGAGTCAATCCTTAACCGGAAGATTCAAAATCAACTTTCCACTTCTAACCTTCTATTTCATCGCCAGTATGGGTTCCATAAGAGGCGTTCTAATGGCGATCTTCTTCCTCTCTTAACTGACTCTTGGTCATCTTCTCTTAGCCGTTTCGGTGAACCTTTCTCTGTTGCGCTAGACATACCGAAAGCCTTCGATAGAGTTGTTGCTTTCAAAACTGTCCTCTTTCGGATTCTATCACTCTCTCTGTTCCTTTATATCCAGTTTCCTTTCCGGCCATTCTATCTCTGCGGTGGTAGACGGTCACTGCTCATCCCCTAAATCTATCAACAGTGGCGTTCCACAGGGCTCTGTCCTATCACCCACTCTCTTCCTGTTATTCATCAATGACCTTTCCATAACAAACTGTCCTGTCCACTCATATGCCGATGACTCCACTCTGCATTATTCAACTTCTTTCAATAGAAGACCCTCTCAACAAGAAGTACACAACTCCAGACTGGAGGCTGCAGAACGCTTAACCTCAGACCTTGCTATCATTTCCGATTGGGGCAGAAGGAACCTTGTGTCCTTCAATGCCGCAAAAACTCAATTTTTCCACCTACCGACTCGACACAATCTTCCAAACACCTATCCTCTATTCTTCGACAACACTCAGCTGTCACCTTCAACACTAAACATCCTCGGTCTATCCTTAACTAAAAATCTCAACTGGAAACTTCATATCTCCTCTCTCGCTAAATCAGCTTCCTCGAGGCTGGGCGTTCTGTATCGTCTCCGCCAGTTCTTCTCCCCCACGCAGTTGCTATCCATATACAGGGGCCTTGTCCGCCCTCGTATGGAGTATGCATCTCACGTGTGGGGGGGCTCCACCCACACAGCTCTTCTGGACAGAGTGGAGGCTAAGGCTCTTCGTCTCATCAGCTCTCCTCCTCCTACTGATAGTCTTCTACCTCTTAAATTCCGCCGCGATGTTGCCTCTTTCTATCTTCTATCGATATTTCCACGCTGAGTGCTCTTCTGAATTTGCTAACTGCATGCCTCCCCCCCTCCCGCGGCCCCGCTGCACACGACTTTCTACTCATGCTCATCCCTATACTGTCCAAACCCCTTATGCAAGAGTTAACCCGCATCTTCACTCTTTCATCCCTCATGCTGGTAAACTCTGGAACAATCTTCCTTCATCTGTATTTCCTCCTGCCAATGACTTGAACTCTTTCAAGAGGAGGGTATCAGGACACCTCTCCTCCCAAGTTTGACCTTGCTTTTGGCCACCTCTTCTGATTCTTATATGGGAGCAGCGATTAGCAGGCTTTTTTTTATTTTATTTTATCTATTTATTTATTTTTTGTGCCCTTGAGCTGCCTCCTTTGTTGTAAAAAAAAAAAAAAAAAAAAAAAAAAAAAAAAAAAATCCGGGTATACTCAGGAGACTTATACCTCTATAGCTCTATAGCATATCATTTATGTATATTAAAAACATTATTGCCACTAACACTGATCCCTGTGGCACTCCTTTTGTGACCTTTCTCCAATCCAATTTTTTATCTTTCAACAAGGTTCTTATTTCTCTGTTGGCTATGCAATTTTTCATCTATTTCAATTTCCTCCTTAATCCTCTAAGTTCTAGTTTCCACAGCAATATTTTATGTGGAACTTTATCAAATGCCTCTTTTAGGTCCAAAAATATGCAGTCTACCCATCCATTTCTCTCCTGTACTATGTCTGTTATTCTTGAATAAATACATATTAAATTTGTGACACAAGATTTACCATGTCTAAATCCAAGTTGACTTTCGTTTCTTATCTTCTCTCTTTTTAGATGGTTCATGCACTGTCTTTTAATTACCATCTCACACAGTTTGCACATTAGAATTGTTATGTTATGGAAACAGGTCTATAGTTGCTTATTTTCTCTCTTATATAGTGGAACCACATGTCCCCTCTTGCATTGCACTGGGACTTCTGTCTTAATGGAGCAACTAATAATGTCATGAATTGGTTCTAGTAACTGTTCACTGCACTCTTTCAGTACTTGGCCTGATATTTCATCTGGACCCATTGCCTTCTTACCATCTAGTGATTTCAATAGCCCCAGTATTTCTTCTTTATCCACTTTATGTTTTCCATTCTGTTGACGATTCTCTCCTTATCTCTCTCTTCAAATTCTGTCTCTTGGGTAAACACTTTCTGAGAGGTTTTGTTTAATATTTCACAGGATTCCTTTGCAACCTCATAGACTTTGTCACCCACTTTGATTGTATTCACAGATTCTTTATTCCTTAATTTCATGTATGTCTATAAAAAAAGTTTTGGGTCCTCCTTACATTTTTCTATTATATTCTTTTCATACTTTTTTTCCTCTCCTCACTTTGGTGTAATCATTTCTTATAGGTTTCCCTATTTGTGGCATTCCTTCGCCTTTTGAAGTTTCTCCATGGTTTCTTTTTCTTTGCCTCCAGACATATTGTACTAAACCACTTTTTTTTCCCTCTTTTCTTAATCACATAGAAAAGTACCCACTTTCTTACATCTTCATTTTAAATTTCAAGGAAGTAGCCATATTTTTGTTGTACTTTTCTCAACTTTTTTATTTCTGACCAATGTATAGTACCAAAAACAGCTTGCAAATCATTATACCTAACTGTATTGCAATATCTTCTGTTCTCTCTATGGTTCTCTAATCCAATCTCTTGACATTCTTCATCTATTTCTATTTGTAATACTTCATGGTCACTTTTTCCCGGTGTGCTCTCATGGTGTACCTCACTTAATAAGTCTATCCCTTTGGTAAAAATTGTCCGATCTTGCTGGTTCATCCTCTCCTCTAAATCTCGTCTCTTCCCTTGCGCACTGTGTCATGAGGTTTTCTGTGGCCAATTTTAATACTTTAGCTCCCCATGTATTTTCTTCACCTTCCACTTCAAACTTTTCCCATTTGACATTTTTACAGTTAAAGTATTTTGTTAGAACTACATTTTGCTATTTCTAATGTTATCCTCTAACTGTTAGAATTACATTTTGCTATTTCTAATGTTATCCTCTAACTGTTAGAATTACATTTTGCTATTTCTAATGTTATCCTCTAATGCTTTACTTATACCTTTTAACCCTTTCGTTGCTAAATACTCGCAGCGAGGACTAGTGTAACTTGCCGGTGGTGCTAAATCCTCGCTGCGAGCGCCAGTCGCATTCAAATTTCCTACATATGAGAGTGTTCCAACACTATTTCTCACCCCTCAGCATTGCCAATTCAGTGGGTTTTCCACTAAATTTTGTGGAAAATCATATTAGCCTACCGCAGAAAAGCGTGGAAAATCTACGGACGAGTAACTGGTGGATGTTGTTGTTCAATATAGCGGCATGTTTGCATACCTTCACCCATCACCTGACTGATTTTTTGACCAAATAGTTGTAAGTTTTGCAATTGGCAATACTACCCTGGCAGCACCCCATCAAGAGATCTACTCAGTAGTTGCCTCAATATGGCTGACCATTGTGCACAGACAAATGTATGTCATCACAAGTAACGCCCCCTTAACGTGCCTGTACGTTCACAGGAGAGGCTTCCATAACCGAATCTTATAGATCTTGGCCTCCTCTCTCCAATGGTGGTTTTGTTTTTTTGAGATACAGTGGTTAAAAGAGACCCCCTTCCCCCGCTGGGCTGCCTTAGTGTGCCCGGGGGGATAGTCTCATTGCGAGCGATTAGCAATGAAAGGGTTAACAGGTTGTTATAAATTTATTTTACTTGTTAACCCGGTAGCAGCGGGGATCACGTTTCTTAATGGTCCCTCCAAGCGAGAAAAATGAGAAAAAATCACCCCTCACACAAACCATTTCATAATATATATCAAAGTATTTGTGATCTGTTTATGTATCATCTATTTTTGGGGGTTTATATCATGGCACAAATTTGGCCCATCGCTGCTACACGGTAAAGCCACAAATTTGGCCCATCGCTGCTACACGGTAAAGCCACAAATTTGGCCCATCGCTGCTACACGGTAAAGCCACAAATTTGGCCCGTCGCTGCTACCGGGTTAAGCATGCTGTGTGGGGGGCACATATGTCACTATTACTGTCAATTTTTCACTGCATTTCAACTGTAGTAGAACACTTAAAATGTCTATTTTGTTTGGTCCTATTCTCACTTTTATCACCTTTTAAATCTGGAGAGAACGGAATAGATAGAAAAATATAGTTTTCCTCCATTTTCTCAAGAACTACTGGTCGTCTGAAAATCCCAATGATAGCGTTGGAATCCTCATAACAATCCCCTTTCATTGGCATATAAATCATAAAAAGGTGATTCAGGAAGTTTCGAGCTACGAGGTGGTGAACGTAAGCATTTCTTATTTATCTTTAATCAATGTTTTTTTCGGAGTTGGTAAACTTTGGTATTTATTTGCATTTCTTGATATTTTTTCTTTTCATAAAGCAGAATAATCTCTTCCAAAACCAACGATATATAATAATGCCAGGAGAAAAGAATACTTGTGGGTGAAATCGCTAACATGATAAAAATTTTTGCTGCACAGTCAGGCCATTCTGTGAGGCCCCATAGAGAGCCCCAGATGGGTGTCGCAGCGGAAAGAGAAGCTTATTAATCTTTTGTTGCGTGAAAGGGTTAACCTAAGCTTTTTTGTTTCCTTCTCTTCTCTGTTGTTGTGTCTTTTTACTTGCTCTCCTCTTCCTGATCCATCACTTTCTCGGTCTGTCTTTATGCACGCTCCCTAAAATAACTTTCTTTTCCTGACTTCTTTCTTTATTTCTGTGCTTTGTTTCATTCACAGTTTCTCTTATCCTAACTTTTTCCTCAATGCTCATATTTTTTTCTGTGTATTTCTTTTTATTTTTCTATACCATTTAAGATTCCACTCCATTGTATAACCAGAGAGACCTGTTCTTAATTTCTTTCAAGACCAACTCCTGACACAAAATAAATTTTTTAACATTCATTTAATTTTCTGTTTGATCATGTGGTATTTGGGATCCTTCTGTACATTTCTTTTAAAATCTGTTTCAGCTTACATCTAAGGCTCAAGAGGTGGACAGGGAGATGAATGAGATGCAGGAGGAGGCAGCAAGAACACAGAGGAAGCAGGGAGAGCTTGAGGCCACTCACACAAACCATCAGAAAGATATCACTTGGAGAAACACTAAGATGGCTGAACTTGTCCAGGAGTTTTCATTTACTGGTAAGTATTGATGACAACAGGAGCCGCCATGTGCAGGCAGACTCTTGTAATCTTGTATCTAAGTGTTTTTAGGCCAGCCCTTCCAAACAAAGATATTTACCGTAAAAGTCTAATAATCTGGCCTCCAATAGTTCAGAAATCTCAATGGTTTGGAATATTCAGCCAAGGGCCCTTTTCATCATTTTTTGGTAGCATTGAGGCAAATTTGGTAAAAAAAATCAAAAGGTGCTGAAAAATAGATGAAAGTGGTGCATTGAACCATGTAATTCTGCACACACACCGACACTCCCCGTCAGTCAAAGAAAAGAAAACAAAAGACAGAAACAAACAGAAAGAAGCGATGAAAATGTTGAATAAACACAGTAGTATTTGTAGGGGCACTGGAAGGTACATAGTGCACATCATGCTTGGCTTTGTTTACCAGCGCCGCTGCCCTCAATGCCTCTCCACCACCGCTTTGCCCTTGCCACCTCCATGCAAGTTATTTTAACCCTTTCCCTGCGAAACGCTTGCAGTGAGTAGTAGCGCATTTGCTGGTGGTGCTAAAAGCTCGCTGCAAGCTCCAGCTGCACTCAAATCTCCTGCGTATGTGTGTTCCAACAATATTTTTCACACATAGGATTGCCAATCTAGGCCCAAACTAGGTGGTCTGTCCTAAATCTAAGTGACATTTGTTATGCTAGAGATAGCGGTCAAGATTATTCTTAAACGATGCAATCGAGTTACACTGTACCACTGATGGTGGTAATCTGTTCCAATCTCGAACGACAGCATTAGTGAAGAAGAATTTTGTGCAATTTGAATGAACTTGTCTGCATTTGAGTTTAGCGCCATTATTTCTCGTTTGCGTCGAATCATCCATCACAAACAGTTTGGTCGGATCCATGTTGGTAAAACCGTTAAGTATTTTAAAGCACTCATTCAGTGAGGCGTCATTTTCAAGAGAAAACAGGTTTAGATGTGACAGCCTTTCCTCGTAGAGTTTGTTTCGTAATGAAGGAATCATCTTGGTTGCTCTACGCTGAACACCTTCTAATTTAGCAATGTCTTTCGCATGGTGGGGAGACCAAAACTGCACGGCATACTCCAAATGAGGTCTGACGAAACTATTATACAAAGGTAGTATAACATCTTTATTCTTGAATGAAAAATTTCTCTTAATCAAACCCATCATCCTGTTTGCTTTTTTAACGGACTCGTTGCACTGCTGGGAAAACTTGAGGTTAGACACGACTGTGACGCCAAGATCTTTGACCGAGTGAATGCTTTTAACTTCAACACCGCACATTTCATAGGCCTTTATATTTCTAGATCCAACCTGCAGAATCTGGCACCTGTTTATATTAAAAAGCATTTCCCATTTTACTGACCAATCTGATATTTTACGCAAATCTTCTTGTAGGCTCCGCCTGTCACATTCTGTAAGTACCACATTGCCGATTTTCGTGTCGTCCGCAAATTTACTAATGAAATTATTGAGACCAAGGTCAATGTCGTTGATGTAAATGACGAAGAGAACGGGTCCCAGGACAGAGGCTTGGGGGGCACCACTAGTGACTGGCATCCACTCAGAGGTCACTCCATTAATTACAACTCTTTGCTTTCTATTGCTTAGCCAGTGCTTGATCCATTCGTGAAGCTTACCCCCGATGCCTATTTCCTTGATTTTATGAAGCAACTTGTAATGTAGGACTTTATCAAATGCCTTCTGGAAGTCCAAATAAATAATATCAAGTGATTTAGAAACATCATAGATTGCAAAAAGCTCGTTATAGAACGTTAATAGATTCGACAAACAAGATCTGTTGTTACGGAAACCATGTTGCGAGTCCAGGATTAGCGAATTACATTCTAGGTAGTTAACTACTTTATCTCAAATTATTGTCTCATGAAGTTAAGCTGACTGGCCTGTAAATATCCAGTAATTTTCTGTTGCCTTTTTTTAAAATGGGTGTTACGTTAGCCATTTTCCAATCACTAGGAACGATACCATGGTGCAAAGACATGTTAAACAGCATTATTATAGGTCTGAGTATCTCTTGATATTTCTTTAAGTAATTTTGGATATATTTTATCAGGTCCTGGACTTTTGTTAGTTTTAAGTGACTGCAGTGCTTTGAGAACCTAATCTGTACTGATTTCAAAGTCAGGGAGGGAATGACTGGGATTTTCAGTAGTGTTAGGAACAGCAGCAGTATCGGTAGAATTACTATTAAAAACCGAGGTGGAATAAGAATTCAAAGTGTCCGCTATGCGTTGGCTGTCTGTCACGATATTTCCCGAATTATCTGTTAATGGGCCAATCCCACTTCGAATCTCTTTTTTGTTGTTTATATATCTAAAAAAACTTTTAGGATCTGACTTGCAATTTACCGCAATGTTTACTTCGTGCCTCCGTTTCGCCTGCTTGATTAAACTTTTGACTTGTCGTCTGGCTTCGTATTACCGTGTACTATTTTCGGTAGAGTTATCAGTTTTTTGCCTATATAACAAGTTCCTCTTTTGGAGAGCAAGTTTGATTTCATTATTATACCACGGAGGGTTTTTAACTTTTCAGCGCTTTTCACAAGATTGCACGGATTTATTTTGTTTAGTTAGTAATCGAGCTTTAAATTCTTGGCAAGATTCTTCGATGTCGATGTTGGATAGTAATTGAAAGTTCGTTAATGACAGTCTTATTCTTTCAAAATCAGCTCTTTTAAAATTTGGAACCAATACCTTATTCTCTGCAATCCTTGTTTGAGCTCTTATGTTGAGACGTACCAGTGTATGATCGCATGATCCGAGGTGTTCGCCAACGCTGACATTGTCAACTAAGTTCTCTTGGGTTACTAATACAAGATCAAGAATATTATTATCGTGCGTTGGTTCGCTAACCATTTGGCTAAGGCAGTTATTTTCAATGAAGTCTAACATCCTGTGCGATTCCCCCTCAGATCCCGTGAGTGTCTGCCAGTCTATATGTGCTAAATTAAAATTGCCCAAAATCAATGCATCACTGTTTCGGAGAGTTCTTTGCAAAACGTCATACAGTACCCTCTCGAGTTTCACGCTTGCTTCATTCCGAAGGTATGGCGCTAAACTCGAGGATCGTGGAACTCGAGGTATTGAAATACATGAAAAAGTGCTTATTGGTTCCGGCCTGTGGAAAAAAATAACTTTTTTTCTTGACTTGACTCCCTTGTTATCACAATTTTTTTGACTTTACTCTCTTGTTATCTCAAAATACGTGCCTTGTTAATAGGCAGAAAATGAGAAGTGAGAACAGGTTGTTTTGAAACCGCAGTTAAAGGCAGCTGCCTTACAATTGGCTGGCAGTTCTGAATACACGCTTGTGATCCACGTGGTGTCGTCTGCTAATGTAAGGGCGGTTGCTCGCGGTCACCCGTGGGACAGTTGGACAAACCTATAGCTTCTGGTAGTTTTCTGTGTGTTATGGTTTAATCTGCTAACTCTTTCTGTTATATATCATCAAATCACTAACATCATGATTGACTTTTCATGCCTATTGAACGTCAACTGACGCCGCAATCGCAAAATAGCTCGCAGAGGTTCAACTTGCTTACTGCTTCCATATTTCCCTCACCGCTCTCAAAGACCACAAGCGGACTAAAAAGAACAAATTCAGGCAAATTAACACTTTTAATGCTGATATTTCTCGCAACACCGGCCAGTGTATAGTGGTCCTTCTTCTTCTTCTTTTGACCTGTAATGCTTTGTGTTGCTTCTTAGGTCCTCCTTCTCCACACTTTTATACTTCACAACATGCACTTAGGGCCGCTTTCACAGTCATTTTGTTTGTATTGATCACTGCCAATGGCGGCGATCGCCGCTCTAGTATTTCCACGTGAAACTGGCCGATGGGTAGTGATGTGATGTGATGGTGTCGGAGGTATTGCCTTTACAACGGCACCTCGTGGCGGCTGCGGGGTTAGCCTTGCCCTGCACCTTACCGCACGCTCTCAACGCCTGTCGCTTTCTCTGCAGCCGCCACTACCCCATAGGCCAATTTCACGTGGAAAACTATAGTGTCGATCGCTGCCATTGGTAACGATCAAAACAAACAGTGATTGTGAAAGCGGCCCTTATATACTTCACAGTGCGCACTCATACACTTCACCCTGAACTTAGGTGTTTTCTGTTCTTCTCTTTCCCTGATTTTGCTTTTCTATGCCCTTCTGCTATTTTTCACTATTACTTTTCACCGTCGCTGCCATGCATTTCAGGTCAAAAGAAAAAGAAAAGGAAAACAACACCGGGAGATCTACAATTTTCATAGACTCGAGAAAAAAGTTTTTTGGACTGTGGTTCCCCATCACGGGGTGTTCTCTTATCTTGTTAATCAAGTAGTAAGCAAAGCAGCTCTACCAGTCCATTTTACGAGTCTCTTGGTGGGCCATCTTCCACTGCTCCTCACTCCTCAGCCACTACTGTTGTCTGTTTGTTTACATGCAGCCGTTCGGTACCCACATACCCATGGTCGTACTCACAACCGTATTCCATTCATACGGACAACCAACAATTAACTTGCTCCTGGTTGGGCATACGGGCAACCGCGGTTGCCCATAGCCCCAGTGGTTGGACACCGCCTTTTAAGGTAGCACGCATGATGCCGACGGTAAGTAGATGTGACCCGAACATGTCAAAGCAACGTGAAACTCGTGGTGGTAATGCACGAAAGTCGTGATGGTAAGAATTTAAGACTAAGCGCTAAACTCGAGGATCGCGAAACTCGGATAGCGCAAAACTTGAGAGGGTACTGTACATTATTTCATCATCCTCGCTGGATTGGCCTGGAGGCCTATAAGTGACGGATATGTTGATTTTTAATTGATCGGTATTTGTACTCACGCTCAAGTGTTCTTCAGTACTGTCCTCTGGTGTTTTATCAACGGGCCGTAAGCTACTTTTGACGTAACGAGCCACTCCTTCACCTCTACGATTAACTCGGTCTTTATTGAAAAATATAAAATCATCTATATTATATTCAGAAATTAAGTCATTATTAGCAGTGTCAATAAATCTCTCAGTTATGGCAATTACATCAAAGTCCTCTGTTTTAGTTAGGCACTGCAATTCATCAATCTTATTTCTTAAGCTTCAAGCGTTAAAGCTAAGAACCCTTAAATTGTCATTTGTTATAACTCGAGAAACGGAGTTGTTAGTTGTTTTACAATTTAGTGAAGTGTTGGCCGCATGACAACTATCTATATCTAAGTGGTCGGGGTGTGAACGCGTGAGTCATTTTTTGCTCTAAAGTCTCGAACAGTGCCGTGAAGCAGCCTCCAAGATCTTGCCGCTCCAACTGCAGAGAAGAGAAGAGAAGAGAGAGAGAGAGAGAGAGAGAGAGAGAGAGAGAGAGAGAGAGAGAGAGAGAGAGAGAGAGAACATTTCTCTTCCCTTTACCAAGGTGAAGTAGCTACCATGCCTCGAGCTTCCCAGAAACATGCAAGAAAATTGATATTGTTCCCTTATTAACCCTTTCATTGCTTAGCGCTCGCAACGAGACTATCCCCTCAGGTGCGCTCGAGCACCCCAGCGGGGGAAGGGGATCTCTTTTAACTGCTATATCTCAAAAACTATTCATCACAGTTACAAAACAAAAACACCATTGGAAAGAGGAGGCCAAGATCTATAAGATTCGGTTATGTAAGCCTCTCCTGTGAACGTACAGGCATGTTCAGGGGGTGTTTTTTGCTGTGAGTGCGACTGGCGCTCGCAGCAAGCTTTTAGCGCCACCAGCAAGTGACGCTAGTGTTCAGTCTCTTAACCTCTGTATCTCAAAAACTATTCATCACAGCTAAAAAATCAAAACACCATTGGAAAGAGGAGGCCAAGATCTATACGATTCAGTAATGTAAGCCTCTCCTGCGAAAGTACAAGCACGTTCAGGGGGTGTTGCCTGTGAAGACATACATTTATACGTGTGCGACGGTCAGCCGTAAGGCAACTACTGTAGATCTCTTGATGATGGGGTGCTGGCAGGGCAGTATTGTCAACTGCAAAATTTACAACTATTTGGTCAAAATATCAGTCATGTGATAGGTGGAGCTATGCAGAAATGTCGCTATATTGGTCAGCAATTAACATCCACCAGTTGCTCGTCTGTAAATTCTCTGCGCTGGGCTGACATGATTTTCCACCAAATTGAGTGAAGAACCCACTCAATTGGCAATCCTGTGTTGTGAGAATTAGTGTTGGAACACTCTCATACGCGGGAGATTTGAGTGCGGCTGGAGGTCGCAGCGAGCGTTTAGTGCCAGCAGCAAATACGCCTAACGCCCGCTGCAAGCGTTTAGCAACGAAAGGGTTAAGGAATATTTTTGGAGTTGAGAAGGTAGTCATGACTGTAATTCATCCTATTTCTGTACAATCATATGAGAATAGGTGGTTTGTTATTAAACAGTTTTGCTGTTTAACCTTTTTTTGCCACTCAATCCTGTCAAATTGCCTTGGGCTCTAACAGTTATCATTGAAACTTTTACTGTTAATGTGTTTTCCTGCGTCACAGAGTTCAAGAATGTGGTTGAGTTCCATGACCACCAGGCTGAGGCAGTGTTGTCACTCCTCATGAAGCGCGTGGAGAGAGAACGCAGCAATATACAAGCCAGGAAGGAGGAGTTTGAGCAGAGTGAGGCAGAGTTGCAGTCAGAAATCGACAACCTTCGGTAAGTGACTTTTTTTCCCCCTATGGGATGGATAGGGTACGTGCCTGATGGCTTGCTTATGAGGACCATCAGGAGTGGAGGCTGAGAGTGAGTTAAGTGATGCGTTCCCGGGCATTTTCTCCATGAGAGTTAGTTAGTCTGCACTTGGGCATCAATTTCTTATGTCATACTCACCAGTCTCCATTTGGCTATGCCTCAATCAAGGTTGACTAAAGATAGTTGAAAAGTGTTAGGAAAAATTCAACACTGAGAAGGTTTACATTGTTTATATTCATGTACTGAGTACTGAGTCAGTACTTAGTACTTTTTTTTGCACCTGTACTGTTAGTGATGGTAAAATTTTTGGCAAGTACCAGTACCAGAACTGCCAGTAGTTTTTGTGTGCTGGATGCCCACCCACATTCAATCATTTGTTAGCTAAAGCATATGGGTCAAAAGAAATTGCTAGTTATATTTTTCTTCCAACAGGACTCAAGAGGCTGCTCTACAGTACAAAATCAAGAGCAAAGGCAGCCAGCTCAGTGATGTGAACCAGAAAATCAGACAAGTGAAGCAAAAACTAATGAAGACTGAGAGTGAACTTTCCTACACCAACATAGAGACTTTAAAGGAGGAGCTGGCTAAAGTGGAGGAGAAAATCAGGGCAGAGGAGATGCAGGTTGATGCCCACAAGGTAAGAAATGACAGATGTTTTTGACAACCAATCAAAACAAAGGACTCACCTATCTAAATATGTCTGACACCATAATCCTTCCTTGAACACAAGGACTCATATTTTCCATCCTAGCATCACTCATGAGGTATACAGGTAGTCCTCAAGTTATGACGTATGTGACATCACCGCTTGGACTTCCAACCAGGTAAATAGCATTAGTAATACTTGGTCAAGCTATAAGTTGACATTTCAAATATCCTGCCATGGGTAGAGCAGCTGTTTGTTTACACAGAGTTTCCACACTTCCTAACAACCCCCCCGTACTCCACCACTGTCCTCATGTGCTGGCCCCGCCAGGTTGAGGTAAGGCAGGAGAGAAGCTTCTCCCTCAGTCACCTGTGGAACTCAAGCTGTATCAACTACTCATGCTCCAATCACTAGTCGCTACTCTACCAGTTTATAGGCCTACTCCTGACTTAACCATCATCATCTCATCGACGCCTGCTCCTAGGAGCTCCCACCAGGGGGTGGCCACGGCAGAAGAGCTTCCAACTTTCTCTGTCCAGACACTCCCTCCTTGCCTGCTCAAAGTTTCTCACAGATCTTTCCCCCCCTCTCCCTAATGTACTCTTGCACCCTATCCCTCCATTTCACTGGAGGTCATCCTCCAGCATTCCCTCCCTCTATCTCACTCACATACACCCTTCTAGTCATCTTACTCTCCTCCATTCGCTCCATGTGGCCAAACCACTTTAAAGTCTGTCGCTTCACTTCTTCCACCACTCCACACTTCTTCCCTTCACCCCTGTGACACATTCCAAAATGCTCATACACACTTTCATTACTCATTCCATCCATTCTACTCACACCACAAGCACTCCTCAAATAACTCATTTCCACTGCCTGCACTCTAGACCTCTGACTTTCATTCCAGGCCCACGTTTCACTTGCATATGTGAGGGTTGGTACTATTATTGTATTTCTCAAATCCCTCTTTACCTCCATGCTCACACTTCTGCCATTCATGATTCGTCCCAAAGACCCTACCACCCTTCTTCCTTGCAATGCCCTTTCTCTTATCTCTCCCTCCATACCACCATGCTTACACATAACTGATCCAAGGTACTTAAACTCATTGACCTCCTCCATTTCTTCACCATTCAAAATTATTTTGCATTCTAAAATTATTTTGCATTCTTTTTCACATTCAATTCCCACTCTATATGGGCATACAAAATCTACAACCTCACTTCTACTTCACTCACAAACCATCACTTTACTTCTGTTGACATTTCCTTTCAGCTTTCTCCTATTACAGACACTATCAAAAACACTGACCAAATTTTGTAGGTCACTTTCATTTTCTGCAATGAGCACTGTGTCAACAGCAAACAGTATCGAATTCAGTACCCACTTCCTTCCCTCATCGAACAGTCTTACTCCAACTTCTCCAACTTTGCCCCTAATTTCTCTAATGACACCATCCATATAAATATTGAACAACCATGGTGACTGACACACCCCTGCCTCAAGCCCACTTTTATCTCAAAATGTTCTCTTGTTTCTCCAGTAATTTTGACACATGCAGATGCATCCTCATAGAAAGACTTTATTGCACTAAGCAGTTTTCCTCCCACGCCATAAATCTTTAAAACATCCCACAATGCAATCCAATCGACTCTCTCATAAGCTTTTTCCAAATCCATGAAGGCAGCGTATAGTTTCTTTCCTTTTGCTATTATTTTTTCTACTACCATCCTGAAGGCAAATATCTGATCCACACATCCCCTTCCCTTCCTGAAGCCTCCTTGTTCTTCACTGATTTTCTCTTCTGTAAGTCTTTGCACCCTCTCTATTATGACTCTTCCATATACCTTTCCGGGTATACTCAGGAGACTTATACCTCTATAGCTCTCACATTCCTCTCTCCTGCCCTTCCCCTTGTAAATTGGGACAATGATGGCTTTTGTCCAGTCTGATGCCCCCCCCCCCCCCTCCCATGCTACTTCACATATCTTGACCATCCATTTAACAACTACATCTCCTCCACACTTCAACATTTTCGCTGAGATTCCATCAATTCCTGCTGCCTTTCCATTTTTTAATCTTTTTATTGTCTGATTTACTTCTTCATATGTTATACTTCTTTCTTTATATACTCCTCCTCTACCTCTACTCAAAACTGCTGCTGTTACAGCTGCTGGACGTCCATCCTCAAAATTCATTAATTTTGACTAAATCAGTAATATTTGTAATACTTTGTTAAGTAATGGATTGACATTTTAGATATCCTCCCTTGGGTAGAGCAGTTATTTGTTTATACAAAGTTCCTGTTTTTCCTACCCCTCTCCCCTACCCTGCCAATTTAATGTTTGTTTAAAAAAAAAAAATTCTATCTAGACTTTGTTTACACACACAGTTGGGGTAGGACTGACTGATAGGGGTAGGTTACTACCCACACTGAAATTTGTGCAAAGAATAGCAGAAGAATATATGACTACATTCTCTACATTCACTGAATCATTCCAGCAGGAAATGGCATGATATTTAAATGCAGCAATAGCCATGACCAAGGCTGCTGATGATATATATTAGAGTTGTATCGGATGTTAGATTTCAGGGATCCACGGATGCGGACGTGTATGCGGATGTCATATGTACATATTTTGCGGATGTGGATGTGGATATCAGTTTTTACCCAATTGTGGATGCGGATGTGAATATGAAATTATTACATCCTCACAGATGCGGATGCGGATGCAGATGTGTTCAGGATTTTGGTACGGTAATTCACCATTTAGTATAGAGTGAATTACCAAAATCCTTAACACATGGTAATTACACTTCCGCTGTGAAAAATTTGCTTCATCGTTAACTCTGCTCATACGCGCGCTACACCACCGGGCACACGCCACAACACGACAACACTCATGCGATAAGAAGTGCTCAGCGCTGCCTATTCATATTTTTCAGTCTAATTTTTGTATTATTACACAATCTATGATATGGTCCAATACCGATCCTTGGGGCACTCCACTATCTACAATTCTCCATTCCGATGTCATGTCCTTTACCACTGTTTTCATCTCTCTTCCCCTTAAATAACTTTCCATCCAGTTTTTCATTTTCCCTCTCAAACCTTTATTTTCCAGCTTCCATAGTAGTCTTGTATGTGGAACTTTGTCAAAAGCCTTCTTCGAGTCCAAGTACACGCAATCTACCCATCCGTTCCTATCCTGTGTTATGTCCGTCACTCTTGAGTAAAAGCTCAGTAAATTTGTTAGACATGAGCGCCCTTTTCTAAAGCCATACTGTTTTTCTGTAATTATATTATGTTCTTATAGAAATTTTGTCCATTGTTTTTCATCACTTTCTCACATATTTTAGAAACTTCACTGGTCAATGATACGGGTCTGTAGTTCAGAGGTTCTTCCTTTTTCCCGCTTTTATGTATAGGGACCACCTCAGCCCTCCACCATTTCTTTGGTAATTTACCAGTTGCTATTGAGCACTTTATAATATCATATACCGGTCCAACCAGCTGATTTCTGCATTTTTTCAGTATAAAACCTGGACTCCATCCGGTCCTATGGCTTTCCTCTCTTCCAGCTCCTCCATTATTTTATACATCTCCTTTTTAGTTACTGTGACTTCTTCCATGTGAACATTTATCTTGTCATCTTGTGGTACATTGAATTGTGATTCTTTTGTAAAAACTTGCTGGAACCTTTTGTTTAGCAGCTCAGTCATGTCTAGGATCTTCATTTATCTCATTTCCATCTTTCAGTCTTTCTATTGTTTCCGTTGGTTTACTTTTTCCATTTATGAATCTATAAAACAGTTTAGGTTCTTCCTTGCACTTTTCAACAATATCCTTTTCATATCCCTTCTCTTCTCCTTATTTTCACATATCCATTTCTTGCTATCTTAAAGTCTTCTTTTTTCCTTTGATCCTTATTTTTTTTTCAGTCTCTTCCACACTTTGTCTCTTTTTTCCTTTGCATCTGTACATCTTGCATTAAACCAATCCTTCTTTCCTTTTTCTTTGGGTTTATATAATGGGACATATTTCATAATTCCTTTTTCATACACCTCTTTAAAAATATACTTTTCCTGCACCTCACTTTTTCTCTTCAATTTTTGCCAGTCTAGCTCTCCATAGTAATTCTTAAGCATGTCCACCTTCCTATAGTTTGTCCTATTTCTTTTATATGATTCATCCCCCTCAGTGCCTTCCTCCTGTTTCCATTATTATTACATGATCACTCTTTCCCAGGGGTCACCCATACCTTAATTCATTTAACAAGTGCATTCCCTTTGATAGCACCAGGTCCAGTCTCGCTGCCTCGTCGTCACTTCTGTGTCTTGTGTTCTCCGTCACCCATTGCATCATCAAGTTTTCCATCGGCAATCTTAGAAATCTTTCCCCCCACTTTCAAATATTTCTCAGTTTACCTCCTTACAGTTTAAGGCTCCAGCTAACAAGACTTTTGTTTGCTCTGAGTAACCTACTCAAACTCTGGATGGTATCTTCAATCATGGTCTCATATTCTGCCCTGTCCCATGAGTTAGTTCTTGGTGGTACATAGGTTGTTATTATCGTCATCATTTCTCTGTTTTTGTTCTTCAGATTTACACTCACTATTTCTGCCTTTCCTTCTCCATATACTACTGACTTCACTAATACCTCCTTCCTCGTCATTATCATCACTCCTCCACCACCTTTACCCTCTCTATCCTTCCTCCATACATTTTAATTATTATCAAAACACTATTTGAATGCCCTCATTCAGCTTTGTTTCAGTTAAACATACAATCTTTGGCTCTTTTTCCATTAAGTAGTCTTGTAGTTCCAGTTTACTAGATATATCCCGCCTACATTTGTATAAATCACACTTAATACCTTATTTGTTTCAATCTTGTCTAGCTTCTGTTCTCTTTCAGCTTTTCCCTTATGTACCATTTCTTTACTTGGTCTCCCAGAACTTTCCAAAAAAATACCTCTTTATTCCTCTTCTGATCTTGCATTATTTCTCTCTTTTGCCTCTGTTTGTAATTCATTCCATTTCTTCCTTTCTTCTTCATTTCTATTTTTCTTTATATATATTTCCTTACATTCGTCTATTTCCCTTAGTTTAGTTGTTCTGTACAATACTTCCTCAGTTGCCTTCTGTGATTTTAATCTTAATTTAACTGGCCTTGTTTTACCTTCTACATAGGGGCCCATCCTAACAATCTCTTCCACCTCATTCAAGTTTTTCAGTAAGTCCTTCACTGAGATAAATTCTTCCTTATCCCTTCTTGGTTTATACGTTATGTTTTTCTCTTTCATTCCGAATATTATAACACTTTCTTGTCCGCTACATCTCTCACTAAATCTTCATTCTTTTTTATGACCTTGACCAACTCTCTTCTACATTTTCCTTCTCCTCTTTTAGTTACTTTTCAATTATTTCCTTGAAGTCTACATTAGCTTTATCATGTTCTACTTTCCATGTCTTTATCTCACCCAGCACTTCCTCCCTGACTCTTTCTTCCTTGCCCATTATCTTTTTCAGATCATCATTTTCCTTTCTTACAACTCCTAGTCCTCCCTTCACCATTTTTTCATATTTCACTAACTTCTCTTTCAACTCCTCATTTTCCTGAACTACAGTCGTCCCTCAAATAGTACGGAGGTTAGGGACCCAGGACCCCCATACTATTTGAAAATCCGTATAAGATTAGTGCTTCCCATAAAAACACTCCCTGGGCTGCGTTTGAGAGAGGGAATCGGGACTCTCGGAACATCCTGAGTGCTCTCAAACGCATGACGTGGCAGCACGAGTTGCCAACTCGGCACGTCCATGCATTTGAGAGAGCGACTGGGGGCCTGAACCTCTGCACAGCACTGCTGCATGAGCCCCAATTTTATCACTCTCCCTCATAAGCAGTGCCGTGTGGTGGAGGGGCTCAACCTGCACACCATCCATTTTCTTGATTTTTTTTAGCTGGAAAATTTCGAATTGCCTCTCCCCTATCATTAGACTAGAGGTTATGAGATTTCCGAACATCCAACCTCTGTTAATAGGGCCGAACGTTCCATGGTATCAGTTTGCACTGAGCGAGCAGAAGGGGCTCAAGCAGCAGTGTCGGCTGGCCAATCAGCACGCCGCGTTTACTCTGGGGCCGCTTCTCGGCCAATCACGCACACCCAGCCAAACCTTGGCACGTGAGTCACGCCTGCCTCCAAGCTGTGTAAACACCATTGTGATGCTGTGCTATTTATGCATTGATGATAATGGATTTGTTGATCGATACCAGCTCCATTTCTTCAGAAAATGGAGGTCAGGGTCCCACCACATCCCGTAAGTGGTAACGGCGCCCAGATAAGTGGTTGAGGGCAGAAAACAAACAAGTAAAACAACTAATGCTACCCTCACCTCCAAGTTACATGAACACAATTTCTCCCCTGGGATGATGAGAGTATAAATTATTTTATGTGTGAATTTTATGTATTCATTGTAATTTTTTGTGGAGGGAAGTAAGTAAAATATTTAAAAAAATGTAAATTAAACTATTCATTAAGAAAAATCAATGAATTCATGAAATTTACACTATTTTTATTTTATTTGTATTATTATTTTTACATTATATAACCTATTATTTTGTAACATGATTTCATGTGTTTTTTAGTAAATGTTGGCTTATTTGTGTGTGTGTGTGTGTGTGTGTGTGTGTGTGTGTGTGTGTGTGTAAAAGAGTGAAATTTTCAATATAAAGAATTATATATAATGTAAAAATATTGTAACAACAAAAAAGTACTCTTCAGAAGCTTTCAAATCATTAATGTTGGCATTTTAAGTGTAAATTACATCTGTAGCAGTTCCCCAACTTTGACTCTAATTTACTTGAAAACTGTAATATGACGGTTGAGCCCCTTCTGCACGCTGTGCTTCATGTGTCATCTACGTACTATTGGAAATTGTGTATCAAGTATCCCTTATACATTAAACAAGATGTGGCAGTAGCTGAGTCGGACTATAGTAATGGCTGATGGTGGTGCTGATTATTATTCATCATTCTCCTTACTGTTTTTCAGATGCAGGAAGAAATTAGTGAAGAAAAGAGAAAAAGGCGAGAATTGCAGAGTGAAATGGATGAGGCAAAGAGAATAGTTTCAAAAATGACACGACAAGCAGAGGATCGCTCCCAATTGGACATCCACACCACGGAGAAGAAAGACCTTGAAAATAAAATTCAGTTCTTGTGAGTTCAGTCATATTTTTCGTATTATGTAGGAGGCAGGCCTAGGGCTTAAAACAGAAAAATAAAAATGTCTGCAACTTGAAGATGCTGTTATAGATTACGTTGGTTTTAAGATGTCTGAGTGAGCATTAGCATCTGATTTTTGCTTCAAAAGTCATCATCATCATCATTATTTCGTATAACGTCTTTTCACTTCCTGAGCGGTTGGACATTTTATGGCTCATAAATCGAGTCATTTTTAGTTTTAGTTTTAGATGGGGATATGTTTCTAGTCAATGAAAAAAATGAAGATTTCATCATAGAAGAGTTCCCAAACAGAAATCTGCTATAGTAAAGGGTATGAAGCTGGAGGATTGTAAATAGACTAAACCTGGGAATAAAGAGGGAGATGGGGCCTTCTGACAACGCTTGCCTGAAGCTAATACCACCCTTATAAAAGGTTGCTAGGCAATAGCTACACTATATAGGTCAGGGCTACTCAGCGCAGCCCACGGTCTGCATCCAGACTTGAGTGTTGTAGCTGGACCCCATAGTAGTTATTAGATCGCCCTGTATTCTATGGTAACATATTATAAGACAGCTATGGACTATGAAGGATTATAAACAATAATAAAGGTAAGTTTGCCATTCTTATTGGATAAGACGAAAAACAGACCCTTAAAAACACCCCAAAGGAGGGAAAAAGAAAATCATTAAAAATTTGTACATTTGGCATATAACGCGCAGGGTTAAACTTTCAGACATTTTTTATGTGAAAAAGGTGCGCGCTATACGCCGAAAAATACGGTATTTATTTTTCGACAGAAACCTACCTCTTGTTTGATTTACATTGTTTTTGATTTACACGACCTCTTCAAGGACGCAATACTCGCGTAAATTGAGAGTTACCTGTACTGGCCACACTCATATAGGTAATTGCATCTCCTTTGTTTACAAACACTGGTGGCCGCCCATCAACACAGACTCCGCAGCAATGATTCCTGAGGCTAACCACCATCTTGACACAACTTGTGGCCCCAGCTGCAGTGCATTGGGCAACATTGCAGAATGTTTTTTTCCCAACGTTCCTATTGAACACAGGGTAGAAATTCTGCCAACTGTATGTGATTGCTAAGCCCTCTGCCATGGCAGGATCTTCTACACAACTGCACGCCATATTCAAACTAAGCTTTGTGCCATTAGTTTTCCTCTTTTTGGGTTATATGAAAGATTTCACAAAATTTTGGGATAAACTCACTGTTTAGAGAAATTGGTAACTGTATGTGATGACATTGATGGTTCACTGTTCACTGGGTAGGTGGTTGCTGAGTGGTTAGCATGCCGGGGCCACGTTCAGGAGCTTCAGGAGGGATGCGGGTTTGAATCCTGGCCGTCGCACAACTGGGATTTTTCAGTCACCTCTAAGTGGCCTAAGACTACCCACATGCTGCCCACCTATCAACCCAGACTCTAGATTATCTCTCCAAAGGGAGGCTCAAAGATGAGCTCTGGGGAGCAGCATGAGCCAAAACAAGATGGCACCTCTATAAACACTCACCTGTGCCAGAACAGGCTGGGCTGACCATCAGGCCCCACCAGGGAAAAAGCCTAACGGCACAATAGGCTGCGACGTAAAACAATTGTACTTCGTCTTATTTCAGGTACATTAAAAGACATCTGGTTCTGGAAGAGCAAATAAAAGGTATTTTAACAGCTTAATAGTAAACTCTGAGTTGGTTGTTAGATTTTTACATACCCAGACCTTGTTGACTCTAGATTCTCCCAATGCTATGTGACTCCTCTGCTGTAACATTGGACTTACACTCTGACTTATGCAGTTAATACTTCCTTATTTATGCCTTTTTTTTTTCTCTTTTTCTGCCTTCAGGAAACGCAAGCATGCTGATGAACTGGAGCACCTGCTTAATGAGGTGCCAGAGGACAACATCAAGAATAAGGTTGACACCTGCCTCTCAAATTTGGTGAGTTCCTCTAAAACTGGAGTATTTCAGGTGTTTAGTTGGGTGTCTACTGTTGACTGCATGCTTCATGTTTATCTGTATCTCTCATGTTCTCCCAAGGGTTTGTGACGTAACCTGTAAATAGTCAGGTCTAGAGCAAAATATATAAATGACAAAATAAACTGCCTCATTAAACTATTTTATAAGTATTTCCAAAATAACACTACTTTCCAAAATAACACTACTTTCCAAAATAACACTACAGAAAGAAAACAGCATAAAAGTGAGTGAAAGCATTATGGGAGCTTGGTAAACAAAACAATTAGGATCAGTAAGGATCAGTACACAACAAACATGCACACTCTGCTCTGGCAACTCAACACAAACCCCTCACTGCTCTGGCAACTCAACACAAACCCCTCACTCTGGCCTTATGCACAAAATACACATCCACGAGGATGGACAAAAGTATCTCACACTACTCTGATTTCCAAACTACTCTCCAACAGATTCTATTCCTCTTTCTGTATCTTCATCACTTTCCTCTTTTGTCACTCTATTTCCACTACAGAAGACAGTCACTGTTCTACTCCTAAACCTATAAACAGTGGTGTTCAGCAGGGTTCTGTTCTATCTTCCACCTTCTATTGTTCATCAGTGATCTCTCCAACACTAACTGTTCTATTCACTTCTATACTGATGACTACTCTGCATTTTTTTTAGAAAAAGTTCCTCCCAACAGAAATTACTGGACTGAAGGCTGGAAGCTATAGAACACTTAACTATCATTTCTAAATACGGCAGAAGAAACTTGGTGTTCTTCAGTGCCCAAAAACTCAGGTTCTCTGCCTGTCAACTTGACAGTCTTTCAGACATCTTTCCTCTATTCTTCAGTGACATGCAGCTGTCCCTGTCTTCTTCATTAAATATCCTCAGCTATCCTAAACTGAAAATCTTAATTGGAAACCTAGCTCTTGCTGAATCACCTTCCTTGAGGTTAGTTATATTGGCTCCAGCAATTTTTCTCACTTTCCTAGTGGCTAACTTTGTACAGTAAAACCCTGGCTATCCAACAATCACGTGGATTTGGTGGTGTCAGATAAGAGGAAATTCCAGACACTTTGGGTATATTCCAAAAGTTTCCCATATAATTTCATTCAATCAAACTTGTTTACACACAGGTACTATACACTCAGAGATGAATCTACTGCCTACAAGTATATATGCATGTATATACCAAAACACTAAACCCTGAAAGGCTGTGGTACAGTCACAGACTATGTTACTTGAACATGCGGAGCTGGGCTCAATGTTTTTCTAATATTTCCAAATTTTTCCTTTGTTCATAGCCACCTTGTACCCCTCTTACCTCCCTTCCCTGCCTCTCCTCGTCTCCAGGGTATATAGGAAATTTGAATGGTTAATTGCAAGTTTCTATATAATTATGATACTTAAGAAGGTATTTTCACATAAGTGCAAACTGTATATATATTTTTTTGTGTTAAGTGTAATTATTGGTATTTATGTGTTCAGCGGCGATGCATTGCAAACACAAGGGCCAGCCTGAACACCCTGAACAAGAGGAGGACTCAGCTGGACACAACCATCAAGAGCCACAAAGTTCAATTGGAGAGAAAAGAGAAGGAGATCAGTGGTAAGTCAATGCTTACAAATTTCTTGGATAGAGAAAGTACTAAGGGGACTTGATCATGATTGAGCTATGCACCAAAGGGAAATCAGTAATTATATCCATAAGTGTGCATAACACTACCCTCTGGAGTCTATTCAGATAAAAATTACTAAAACTGTATTGAAGGTTAAGCCATGTTTTGTAATTTAGTTATGATCATATAAATCAGTTATGTAAATTCTCATTTGGTGAAATAAGATTAAACAAGTTGGATGGATTACTGAGGGTAAAGGCCAGACTAATTGATGAGCTGATACAGCATGCTGCAACTAGACTTATTGCACACTAAGTAGATCCATGAGCCACGCCCCTTGCCTCCACTTCTCCCATGGAGCACAGAATCCGATTGGTGCACAGAAAATGTTCTTGTTATTTCCACATACCTCATTTTTTTTTTTTTGCAACAAAGGAGACAGCTCAAGGGCACAAAAAAAGTAAACAATAATTAAAAAAAAAATCCTGCTACTCGCTGCTCACAAAAAGAATCTAAAGAGGTGGCCGAAAGAGAGGTCACTTTCGGGAGAAGAGGTGTCCAGATACCCTTCTCTTGAAAGAGTTCAAGTCGTAGGCAGGAGGAAATACAGAAGAAGGAAGGTTGTTCCAGAGTTTACCAGCGTGAGGGATGAAAGAGTGAAGATGCTGGTTAACTCGTGCATAAGGGGTTTGGACAGTATAGGGATGAGCATGAGTAGAAAGTCACGTGCAGCGGGGCCGCAGGAGGAGAGGAGGCATGCAGTTAGCAAGTTCAGAAGAGCAGTCAGCATGAAAATATTGATAGAAGATAGAAAGAGCGGCAACATGGTGGCAGAAATTAAGAGGTAGAAGACTATCAGTAAGAGGAGGAGAGCTGATGAGATGATGAGCCTTAGACTCCACTCTGTCCAAGAGAGCTGTGTGAGTGGAGCCACCCACACGTGAGATGCATACTCCATACGAGGGCAGACAAGGCCCCTGTATATGGATAGCAACTGTGCGGGGTAGAAGAACTGGCGGAGACGATACAGAACGCCCAACCTCGAGGAAGCTGATTTAGTGAGAGAAGAGATGTGAAGTTTCCAGTTAAGATTTTGAGTTAAGGATAGACCGAGGATGTTTAGTGTTGAAGATGGTAACAGGTGAGTGTTGTCGAAGAATAGGGGATAGGTGTTTGGAAGATTGTGTCGAGTTGATAGGTGGAGAAATTGGGTTTTTGAGGCATTGAAGGACACAAGGTTCCTTTTACCCCAATTGGAAATGATAGTAAGGTCTGGGGTTAAGCGTCCTGCAGCCTCCAGGCTTAAAATACGGTAAACCCTCGATATAATGGACCCACTTATAATGGATTTTGGATGTAATGGACAAGGTCAGAGGGTCAGAAATCCACGGGAACAGACTGAGAATAGTTTTTGAACCAACAGCGCCCGGTAACTACAACAGCGTATGCTAGCCACCCTCCCCTCCTCCCTTTATCTTCTGTTCCTTCCTTCAGTTACTGTGGTCTTTTTCAGTCCACCTGATGAAATGTTTTCCTTCTTGTGGTTCCTATTCAAATGAAGAATGTTTTTACACCACAAGAAAGTCTTATGCATCAATCCAGGACGTAAATGTAATGGAAAATAGTGTTTGTGAGTGTCGGTACTGACACAGCTCAAGGGGGTCGAGAGGGGTGAAGTCTCCCCATTAGGTAGGTTAGGCTAGTTTAAGTTAGGTTTGATTAGCGTAAAATTATTCAGTGCACAGTGTGGGGCGGCGGAAATACGCAGCGCAAGACGGGACAGGGCGCGGTGGCGGGGATGGGCCAATACACGGTCAGTGTTGTGAGAAATACCTCCTCGCAGAAATAAGTCACTCTGCTGTCCACCACGCATACACACTGGAGGAATACACAACAGGAAAAACATTAATTTGCCTGGTTTTGTTCTAGTTTGTCTTTGTGAGTGGTTTGTGAAATATAGAAACAGTAAGCAAGTTGAACTTCTCTCTGCGAGCCATTTTGAGGCTATGGTAGCAGGCGGTGGTGGGTGTACAACGGGCATTGAATAGTCAATAATTTAATGATTTGTGACAGAAACAGTTATCGGATTATTATTTCATAACACCAAAAACTAAAAAAATAAATAAATAAACAAATAAACAACTTTCGTCTGCCAGTGTGAGATTGGAGCACTTGTAAAATTTTACCCATACCCTTAACAGTACGGCTCCCCCACAGTGTCCCACTGCCAACCTGGCAGCCTCAATGCCTTGCGGTCTGTCGCCAAGTGTGCTGTGCCACTGTACAGACAACGTGCAGACAACATACACAATACAAAGAAACAGTATGCCTACGTTCATTAGGCTCGTCGGTATTATCATATGTACCGTATTTCCCGCCATATGAGACGCACCGGAGTATAAGACGCACCCAGAATTTTGCAAGACATTTAGAAAAACTTAAGAAAACTCGACATTTTCTCTAAGCTAAATGTATATATACATTTGGCCACTTTACTTACAATTATGACTATGATACCGTATGTTACTCTGTGCCCTTCTCTGTTCAATGTGTTCCACTGTTGGTTGAAGAATTACAGTGCTCTTACCCCTAGGACCTGTGACTTTGAAATGGTAAACAAAAGGGTTGATTGGTAGATTCACTCACTGCGCAGTGTGCAGGCGGTAACTTTTGCTTAGCTACTTAGGGAACTAAAGGTAACTCTCAATTTACGCGAGTATTGTGTCCTTGAAGAGGTCGCGTAAATCAAAAACAATGTAAATCAAACAAGAGGTAGGTTTCTATCGAAAAATAAGTATTCACTTCATTCAGTGGAGAGAGAGAGAGAGAGAGAGAGAGAGAGAGAGAGAGAGAGAGAGAGAGAGAGAGAGAGAGAGAGAGAGAATATCCATATCACCAAGATATCCACTCAGGCACTCAGCCTCAGCCTCACTCGTGTGAGGAAGAAATGAGGGACACCATGAGCGACTGGCTAGTATTGGTACCAGTACCGAGCAGTCTGGTACCGGTACTGAGCCGTCTGGTACCGGTACCGTACCGTATGGCTGGTTCCGTTAGTACCGGTACTGGTACCGGTACCTGCCCACCCCTATTGTTGAGTACAGGTAACTCTCGATTTACGCGAGTTTGGTTTACGCGTTTTTTGAAATAACGCGGGGTCCAAAATCCAAAGAAATGTTTAATTTAGGCGTTTTTTTCACTTATACGCGATATTTTATGGAGTGGCCACCAGATGTCTCACGCAACTGGACTCACACGGCCACACAGCTGAGCTCAGTTCTTCCCGCGCGCCACTTGAACAACAATACAGTACCTACGCTGCCACGCTAGTACCGGTACTAACGGTACCAGCAATACGGTACGGTACCGGTACCAGACTGCTCGGTACCGGTACCAATACTAGCCAGCCCCTCATGGTGTCCCTCATTTCTTCCTCACACGAGAGAGGCTGAGAATGAGTGCCCGAGTGGATATCTCGGTTCTGGTGACACGCGGCATGCAGCTGTTTGTTGTGTGGGTGTGGTTGTGTGGTTTGTAAACAATGCAAATGGCGGCCGGGCTGGGATTGCGTGAAATAACTCCTCGTACAAGACTCATGATGTACAGTTTCTGATATATTCACCCCATTATTCTCACTAATATTAATAATTAATAATGAGCACATGGACATTTTTTTCCAATATGATTTTTTTATGTAGCTTGTACTGCTCCTTAGTCATACAATCTTAAGCCACCTGTGACATCAAGATCAAGATCATACAAATGGCGCCCGACGGAAAAACGGGATAACAGCAAGGCATGGACGATCTTCCACCGATTTAGTCTTTGTATAGTAGTTATTAGATCGCCCTGTATTCTATGGTAACATATTATAGGACAGCTACGGACTATGAAGGATTATAAACAATAATAAAGGTAAGTTTGCCGTTGTTATTGAATAAGACGAAAAACAGACCCTTAAAAACATCCCAAAGAAGAAAAAAATCATTAAAAATTTGTACATTCAGCGTTTAACGCGCAGGGCTAAACTTTCAGGCATTTTTTATGTGAAAAAATGCGCGCTATACGCCGAAAATTACGGTATTTATTTTTCGACAGAAACCTACCTCTTGTTTGATTTACATTGTTTTTGAATTACGCGACCTCTTCAAGAACGCAACACTCGCGTAAATCGAGAGTTACCTGTAGCGTGGCAGCGTGGGTACTGTATTGTTGTTCAAGTGGCGCGCGGAAAAAACTGAGCTCAGCTGTGTGGCCGCGTTGCCATGTGAGTCCAGTTGCGTGAGACATCTGGTGGCCACTCCATAAGATATTGCGTATAAGTGAATAAAACATGTAAATTAAACATTAATTTGGATTTTGGACCCCACGTTATTTAAAAAACGCGTAAACCAAACTCGCGTAAATCGAGTTACCTGCACCGTATTTTGCAGCGTATAACGCGCACCTTTTTCATTTAAAAGATGCCAAAAAGCTACCCCTGTGTGGTATATTCCAAAGATACAAATTTTGCTTTATTTTGTCTGTCATTTTCCGTCATAATTTTGACGTTTATATAGGGTTTTATGGGTCAGTATGACTCCTAGGCTGCCACACAATTTCGTGCCATTCTCATATGATCGTAGCTCACTTCCTTTATATCACAACTAGGTAAATACAAGGAAGGGGAAAGGGAGGAGAGAGACAGAGTGAGTGATAAAAATACAGATAGAGGATGTAAGAAAGGAGAACAAGGAAAAGGAGTTGAGGAAACAGGGGATATAGAGGATGAAAACAAGGAGAAAGGGAAAGGGAGGGGCAGAAGGGAGAGTCAGGTCAGAGCTTAGGTCAGGACATAACCTGACTCACTTCTGCCCCTCCCTTCCCAAACCCTTCTCATTTCCCCTTCTGTGTGTGTGTGTATTTACCTAGTTGTATTTACCTAGTTTTAATTTTACAGGGCCTGGGTTTACGCTCGTGTGGTCCCGTCTCTGTATCTATAATTATCCAACTTTTCCTTGAAGCTCTGCACACTCTTCGCCGATACTATTTCTTCACTTAATCTGTTCCAAACCTCTATATTTCTTTGTGGGAAGCTATATTTCTTTATGTCTCTTGAGCATCTTCCCTTCCTCAACTTTTTACTATGTCCTCTAGTATTCCTGCTGGAAGGTTCCTCTCTTAGTAGCAATTTCTTGTTATCTACTTCCATTTTACTCAATAGCCTATATATTTGTATTAGGTCTCCTCTTTCTCTTCTTTGTTCTAGTGTTGGTAAGTCCATTTCCTTTAGTCTCTCTTCATATGTCAGTGTGTGTGTGTGTGTGTGTGTATTTAGTTACCAACACTAGAACAAAGAAGAGAAAGGGGAGACCTAATAGAAATCTACAAATTATTGAGCAAAATGGAAGAAGTAGACAACGAGGAGTTACTACTAAATGAAGAAATTACCACCAGGAACACAAGAGGACATAATAAAAAAATGAGGAAGGGAAGATGCTTGAGAGACAAAGAAATATAGCTTCCTGCAAAGAAATATAGAGGTTTGGAACAGACTAAGTGAGGATGTAGTATCGGCGAGAAGTGTGCAAAGCTTTAAGGAAAAGTTGGATATGTAGATGCGGAGACTGGACCACACCACCAGCCGCTCCCTTCACCCCCGCCACCAGCCGCTCCCCTCACCCCCGCCACCAGCTGCTCCCCTCACCCCCGCCACCGCCCGCTCCCTTCACCCCCGCCACCAGCTGCTCCCCTCACCCCCGCCACCGCCCGCTCCCTTCACCCCCGCCACCAGCCGCTCCCTTCACCCCCGCCACCAGCCGCTCCCCTCACCCCCGCCACCAGCCTGCTCCCTCACCCCCGCCACTGCCGCCGCTCCCTTCACCCCGCCACCAGCCGCTCCCTTCACCCCCGCCACCAGCCGCTCCCTTCACCCCCGCCACCAGCCGCTCCCCTCACCCCCGCCACCGTCCGCTCCCTTCACCCCCGCCACCAGCCGCTCCCCTCACCCCCGCCACTGCCCGCTCCCTTCACCCCCGCCACCAGCCGCTCCCCTCACCCCCGCCACTGCCCGCTCCCTTCACCCCGCCAGCCGCTCCTCACCCCGCCACTGCCCGCTCCCCTCACCCCGCCACCAGCCGCTCCTTCACCCCCGCCACCACCCGCTCCCCTCACCCCCGCCACAGCCCGCTCCCGTCACCCCCGCCACCAGCCGCTCCCTTCACCCCGCCACCAGCTGCTCCCTCATCTCCACCGCCCGCTCCTTCACCCCCACTGCCCGCTCCCTTCCCCCCCGCCACGGCCCGCTCCCTTCACCCCCGCCACCCGCCGCTCCCTTCACCCCCGCCACCAGCTGCTCCCCTCATCTCCGCCACCCTGCTCCTTCACCCCCACTGCCAGCCTCCCTTCACCCCTGCCACCAGCCGCTCCCTTCACCCCTGCCACCAGCCGCTCCTTCACCCCTGCCACCAGCCGCTCCCCTCACCACCGCCACTGCCCGCTCCCCTCGCCACCGCCCGCTCCCTTCACCCTCTCACCACTGCTCCCTTCACCCCGCCACCAGCCGCTCCCTTCACCCCCGCCACCACCCGCTCCCCTCACCCCCGCCACTGCCCGCTCCCTTCACCCCGCCACCAGCCTCCCGTCACCCCCGCCACCGCCCGCTCCCTTCACCCCCGCCACCGCCCGCTCCCCTCACCCCCGCCACCGGCTGCTCCCCTCACCCCCGCCACCCCGCCTCGCCTGCCTCCCTCCTCTTCCTTTGACTGCCCATGCTGTTGGTGACAAGGATGATTCCTTTGAGTTGGAGTTTTCTAAAGAAAGAATTCCTGCTTTGCATTTGTGAGTCACTCACACAACAAAGACGCGTCCTCGCACTCACCATCACCGCCCTGTTGAGTCGTCGTCCGCCGGGTCCCCGTCCTGCTCTCCCTCCCCCCTCCCCACCCCGTCCTTCCCCTCCTGTGACTTGCAAGTGTGGTGTAGCAATTCTTTCTTTAAAAAACTTTAACTTGGGGGAGTTGTCCTTGTCACCAATACCATGGGTGGTCGGGGGAAGAGGAGGGAGGCAGGCGATGGAGGTGAGGAACAAGAATTTGAGTGGAGTGGGAGTGTGTGTTTTTGTTGTTTCTGTGACCCACCAATGTGTTATTAATGTTTCATCGATGACGTCACGCTCGATGACGTCATCGATAAAACTCGTGTTAAATCGAACATATCGCGTTAGTTAAACATATCTTACATATTAACTCGTGTTAAATCAAACACGCTTTTTTAAACTCGTGTTAATCGAGAGGTGACTGTATATAGATATACATATGAATATTGACACAAAGGGGAGAGACGAGAATTCAATAGGCGGGGAGGGAGACGATCAGTGCGGCGCTCTTATCTTTCAAGGGCCCAGCAAACACTGATGCCACGGGCTGAGTGCAGTGTTGCCAGACTATTGTACTCATCGCATTGCATTTTTTCATAGTTTGTGACCGATTACTACAGCAAAAAACAAAGAAACATCAATGAATAACACTCTTAATGCTAACTCTTTTAATTTTCTATCATTATTTGTGTAGGTTACGTGAGGCTTAAGAATGGTAAATACAATGTTCGGTACGATAATTCGGCACCGCTGGCTGAATGGGAAGGAGCCGTCCGCTAGTTTGTTTACATACAAGCAGGTTAAGCATCATCACTTAATTTTCTTCTTGACTGTTGTTAATTTATATGAAGTAGCAGTAAGTACTACTGTTATACATAGTTACTTTAGAAAAAGTTGCCGTTCTTGACGTAGCAGTGATCACCACTTTGTTTACGTTTGCGGGGAGGTTTGGTGAACAAACATCCACTTTAATTTAAGTGCCAGGTACCGCTAAAACCTCACTAGCCAGTAAACAAAAACTGAACCTTCACCTTATAAGACGGAGGGTGATTTTTTTTTTTTCTGGAAAAAAAGTGTCTTATAAGCCGTCAAATACAGTATTTCCAAATATAACAAGTTTCTATGATTCTGAGTTGTTCAGTTACTCTCTTCTATTATTTTGAGTCTTGGATATTGTAACGGTGAACTTTTGAGGAGTGCACAGGAATGCATCTCAGTGTTTGTAGTGGATTTAAATGGGAAAATTTGCTTAGATTAACAAATTTCCGCTTTACTATGAGCAAATGTTTATGAAAGGAAATCGCTACTAAATTGGGGACATGGTGTACATGTCTCATACTTGGATCATACCAGTAACAATATAGCCCCCCACGGGACCCCACTGTCTACCTGCCAGCTTCAGTGCCTCACAGTCCATCGCCAAGAGTGCTGTGCAGCTATACAGACAACGTGCAGACAACATACGCAATGAAAAAATTATATACTTATGTTTATTAGGTTCGTTGGTATTATTGTATGGTATGTATTTTTTCCGCCACTTATAACAGACTTTCAGCACTAATGGACTAAGTTCACCCCCAATAAGTCTGTTACACCGAGGGTTTGCTGTATGTATAAAATGAGCTGTTGCTTTCACCAAAACCCATCCTGAGAAAATGATACCAGTTCACCAGTATTTTAGGGGTTAATTCTTTTTTTAATTTTCTTTTCATCATCTATGTCTCACAGCTATCGATAACAATATAATTGTTACTTATTTTAGCATTGCAGAACAAAGTGAGCAACGTATGTGGAGAAACAGACTTGGACGTGTCCCTTGTCAAGACGAAGAAGATGAAGGAAGATTTCACGGTAAGTCTCTTCAACTGTCCATAGTCTGTTGCAGAAAATTTTTGTTGGGAGAACAGCATCAACCCAAGATTTAGATCCCATTTTTAATTTCATCTTTTGCAACATTTTTTAAACACACATACACGCTCCCTTCTTTCTTTGTTGCAACCACACCGGTTGTTCACTAAAACTGATTACAGTACCCTCCCGAGCTTCGTGCTTGCTTCATTCCAAAGGTATAGCACTAAACCCAAGGATCGCAAAACTTGGGGTGTTAAAAACACTGACAGCACTTATTTGTTCCGGTCCGTGGAGAAGCTGACTTTTTTTCCACTTTGCTCCCTAGTTATCTCAAAATACATACCTTGGAACAGGAAGAAAATGGGAAGAGAGAGCGGGTTGTTTTGAAGCTGCAGCTGAAAGCCTTACGAATTGGCTGACAGTTCTGAAAACACGCTTGTGATTCGCTGTGAGTCTGATGACGTTATTGACGGTGCTCACCCAATCAGCGGCCTTGCTGCTTTAAGGTTGTGTCACTCTGGCCGTTTTCCTCTAACTGTTGGCCGTATGGGCGTTGCCCATACACCCAATCAGGAGCGAGTTGTCAGTTGTCTGCACCAAGCTGGTGTCACACTGGGCCTTTTTCCAACCCCGTTGGCAGTAGGGGTAACCGGCATCTCCAACTTCTCCGGGGCTGGATTCACAAAGCATTAAATGTGTAGTCTTGGAACAGCAAAGTACGATTCACAAAGCTCCGCGGTAGCAAATACAATTTACCATATTTTGTGGCGTATAATGCACTCCGGCATATATCGCGCACCCTAAACTTTAAGACAACAGTGTTGGAAAAAAATATTCAGTGCTTAAAATCCTCAGAAATCTGTACGGTTAAGCAAGACTGATGATGTACAGTTTCCCAAAATTTTTGTTTACTCCCAAAGAGCGGGGGTGTACCGCGACATCAGTTCTCCCCATACAGCAATGTTCAGGCGTACTCCCAAAAATTGGTCACTTTCCATTATCAACTTCACAGCTCTACGTAAGCCAATAGCTTTAGATTCATGAGCATTTGCTTAATCCATCCTTCCTCTTTATTCTGCCTCAAACCTGAAGTCTCTACGTCATGTAGTGTTTCCGTGGTGATGTGATGAAGCACAGTAACTCTTAGGTTGAAGCAAGCCTGTGTTCACAGCGCTGCGTAGGTTGTGGTTGGCATCCGCCCTCCCCCTCCACGCACTTGACCCCATGACAAACCCCTTCATTACCCTCATGTTCTTAAGTTAATAACCCTGATGAGTAGTGGGATGCATCCTCAGGGGCATGAGTATCACTTCCACCATCACTGTTGGAGGTCCTCGTCTTACGACGGAGTTCCATTCCTAACGATGTGTCATAACCCGATTTTCGACGTAAGTCGGAACACCTAAATAATCACCTACGTCACCCACCTTTTTTTTTTTTATGTCGCTGTCTATTGCGCCGTTAGACTTTTCCCGGGTTCTCTCCTCCCCCATTTCCTTTCTTTCTTTTCCCTCTCTGTCACCATATTTTTCTCCTCATTTCTTTCTTCTTTTCCTTTCCTCTCCCTCCCAGTTTTCTCTTTTAATCTCTTTCCCTCTCACTCACCTCTTTTCTCTCCCTCTTTCCTCACCTTTACCTGACTCTCTCTCTCTCTCTCTCTCTCTCTCTCTCTCTCTCTCTCTCTCTCTCTCTCTCTCTCTCTCTCTCTCTCTCTCTCTCTCTCTCTCTCTCTCTCTCTCTCTCGGGGCCGGTCACTAGTGGTGTCCCTCAGGGCTCGGTTCTTGGCCCAGTGCTCTTCATTATTTACGTCAACGATGTGGATGTTGGACTCAATAATCGCATTAGTAAATTTGCAGACGACACAAAGATTGGTAACTTGGTTCACACTAACAAAGACAGGCAAAGCCTCCAAGAGGATTTGCACAAAATTTCAGCTCGGGCGGATAGATGGGAGATGCCCTTTAATGCAGACAAGTGCCAGGTCCTTCAAGTTGGAACAAGAAATAAGAAGTTCGAATACGAAATGCGCGGCGTTAAACTCACAAGTGTTCAATGCGTTAAGGACTTGGGGGTCAAAATCGCGTCAAACCTCAAATTCTCACATCAATGCATCGATGCAGCAAATAAAACAAACAGAATGTTGGGCTTTATTAAAAGAAACTTTTTATTCAAGAATAAAGATGTAATACTTCCGCTCTACAATAGTTTAGTCAGACCCCACTTGGAGTATGCGGTACAGTTTTGGTCTCCCCACCATGCAAAGGACATTGCTAAATTAGAAGGTGTTCAGTGTCGGGCAACGAAAATGATCCCTTCCTTGCACAACAAATTCTATGAAGAAAGGCTTTCCACCCTTAACATGTTCTCTCTTGAGAAACATCGCCTCCGAGGAAAACTGATTGAATGTTTTAAAATACTTAATGGTTTCATGAATGTAGACAGATCAACATTGTTTATGATCAATGACACTTTGCATATGAGGAACAATGGCACAAAACTCAAATGTAGACAAGTAAATTCAGACTGCACCAAATTTTTCCTCACCAACGTTGTAGTGCGAGAATGGAATAAGCTCCCACCGTCAGTGGTCCAGTGTAACACGATTGACTCCTTTAAAAACAAGCTCGACCATCACTTCCTTGAACTTAACATGAACTAGAATAGAAATGCAATGTTTTGGAGCCTTCTGATCAATGTAGAATCACTTAGGTTTAAGGACAGGTCACCTAGTCTGGACCATGGGGTCTGTGTGGTCTGATTTTCTATATAATTCTATGTAATTCTCTAATTCTCTCTCTCTCTCTCTCTCTCTCTCTCTCTCTCTCTCTCTCTCTCTCTCTCTCTCTCTCTCTCTCTCTCTCTCTCTCTCTCTCTCTCTCTCTCTCTCTCTCTCTCTCTCTCCACTCATTTCCCTTGTTTCCTCCTTTCTCACACCCTCTTATCTATAGCCTTATCTCTCACTCTATCACTCTCTTCCTCCCTGTTTCCTTCCCCATTAGATTATATAAACACACACACACACGCACACACACACACACACACAAGTGTATGTGACGTCATGTGCCAAACTTACTCATTATTGTCCTCAAGTGAACAGACTGTAAAGTATATATAGACTGTGATCTAGGTGAACATATTACTCAAATTTCATGTTAACCCCCTGGTGCATGATGGTGCGTTTCACGTCATCAAAGGGTAAAAGGTCCTGGCGCACAATGATGCGAAACGCATCATAAAACATTAAAAAATTGATTAAAAATTAAGTTTTTGGTGAAAGTGCGTCAAATTTGGAAGCGCCATTTGTTGGGATAAGTTTCTTAGTGGTAACATATGGCAACCTTTCTAAGGAGTGTAGATGAGGAGCTTTGAGCGATTTTTATTTGTTAGCTTACCCTGACGGGAGAGAAAAAAATAGTTTTCTCGGTGTAACTTGGGAACTAATAGGCTTATGAGAATTTTGAGAATACCATAAGAATCCTCACTAAATTCGTCTTTGAAACATATATTCGGCTAAAAAAGTTGGCTCACAAAATTTCAAGCTAGCAAGTGGGGAAGAGTTAGTATTTCAGATTTATTGTCTACAATACTCTACACCAGTGGTTCTCAACCTTTTTACTACCACGCCCCCTCTAGGAGCTGCTCTTTCCCTCCACGCCCCCCTTGTATCTATAGACAAATTTCACTCCCAGATTTAAAAAGAAAAGAAAAATCCTTTTTGGTCCATTTACTAAGCATGAATTACATTAGTGAGATATTTGACACCACTGTTTTAATGCTACCAGATTTTGAATACATGGTTAGTGAGATATTTGGAACTGCTTCTTAGCTACCAGACCTTGAATACATGGTTAATGAGATATTTGACACTGCTTCTGCGCTACCAGATCTTGAATTTTTTTTTTTTTTACAACAAAGGAGGCAGCTCAAGGGCACACAAAAAAAGAAAACAATAATAAAAAAAGCCCGCTACTCGCTGCTCCTAAAAAAGAAACAAAAGAGGTGGCCGAAAGCAAGATCAAATACGGGAGGAGAGATGTCCTGATACTCTCCTCTTGAAAGAGTTCAAGTCGTAGGCAGGAGGAAATACAGATGAAGGAAGATTGTTCCAGAGTTTACCAGCGTGAGGGATGAAAGAGTGAAGATGCTGGTTAACTCTTGCATAAGGGGTTTGGACAGTATAGGGATGAGCATGAGTAGAAAGTCGTGTGCAGCGGGGCCGTGGGAAGGGGGGAGGCATGCAGTTAGCAAGTTCAGAAGAGTAGTCAGCGTGGAAATATCGATAGAAGATAGAAAGAGAGGCAACATCGAGGTGGAATTTAAGAGGTAGAAGACTATCAGTAGGAGGAGGAGAGCTGATGAGACGAAGAGCCTTAGACTCCACTCTATCCAGAAGGGTTGTGTGAGTAGAGCCCCCCCACTTGTGAGATGCATACTCCATACGAGGGCGGACAAGGCCCATGTATATGGACAGCATCTGTGCGGGGGTGAAGAACTGGCGGAGACGATACAGAACAACCAACCTCGAGGAAGCTGATTTAGCGAGAGAGATGTGAAGTTTCCAGTTGAGATTTTGAGTTAAGGATAGTATTATATATATATATATATATATATATATATATATATATATATATATATATATAGATATATATATATATATATATATATATATATATATATATACAGTAAAACCCGATTATCGGCGGATTATCCAAAACCGGATTATCCGAATTGAGCTGGATAATGCAATTAAATTTTTTTTATATACTAAAACGTTATAAAACATCAAAATAAATAAAAGTAACTACATATGTACTATATTAACACATTTAAAATTGATAAGAACAGTTAAAATGAATATGCTTTCTAATACGTATTGCGAAATAGCTTGTAACGAATAGATCAATGTATTAGACAAAAACATTAAACAAACTCTCAACAACACCACGTCCTCGCCCCAGCAAGGACGTAGGTGCGAACGAACAAACTACTGCACGACTACTCTCACACCGTACTCTCAAGACAACGACACAAACGACTCCTCTCCACTCCATGCCACATTCCCTTCCAACATACGAGTTCGCGATAATATGAGTCATCATACTGTGTCTCCACCTGCACGATGCACGATGTTTAGCGTGGCGTGTGTTTGTTTGGTTTCATTGTTTACATCGTCAGTCGGCGGCAGTCGCGTCACACACTTCACACTGGGCAGTCGATCGCTGCTTCTACCTGTGCCGACTTCACTTCTTTCTACATCACCATGCCGAAAGAAACCGGGAAAAGGAAGAAAGTCGATCAAACTGGCGGCGATCAAAATGGCGGCCATAAATCCGGATTATCCGAAAAATCGGCTTATCCGAAAGAGGCTTCCCCCCTTCCATTTCGGATAATCGGGGTTTACTGTATATATATATATATATATATATATATATATATATATATATATATATATATATATATATATATTTATATATATATATATATATATATATATATATATATATATATATATTATGAACATTATTGGTGCCAGCCAGAACTGAGCCTTGAGGAACTCCACTCTCTACTCTCCTCCAATTTGAATTCTCCTCCCTAATCACCATCCTCATTTCTCTTCCTCAGAGGTGGGCGCGGTACTGAAAAATCAGTAGTGCTGTTGCAGTACTGTGGTACAGGTAACTCTCGATTTACGCGAGTTTGGTTTACGCGTTTTTAAAATAACGCGGGGTCCAAAATCCAAATAAATGTTTAATTTACACGTTTTTTCCACTTATACGGAATATTTTATGGAGTGGCCACCAGATGTCTCACGCAACTGGACTCACACGGCACCGCGGCCACACAGCTGAGCTCAGTTCTTCCCACGCGCCACTTGAACAACAATACAGTACCCACGCTGCCACGCTACTTAACAATAAGGTGGGCAGGTACTGGTACCAGCTATACAGTACGTTACCGGTACCAGACTGCATCGGTACCGGTACCAATACTAGCCAGTCGCTCATGGTGTCTCTCATTTCTTCCTCACATGAGTGAGGCTGAGACTGAGTGCCTGAGTGGATATCTTGGAGATATGGGTATTCTCTCTCTCTCTCTCTCTCTCTCTCTCTCTCTCTCTCTCTCTCTCTCTCTCTCTCTCTCTCTCTCTCTCTCTCTCCACTGAATGAAGTGAATATTTATTTTTCGATAGAAACCTACCTCTTGTTTGATTTACATTGTTTTTGATTTACGCGACCTCTTCAAGGACACAATACTTGCATAAATCAAGACTTACTTGTACTTTCTCCGAAGTATTGCGGTTGCGTTAGTGCGGTTCAGCATTTTTCTTTCTCAGTGCGGTACACGGTGTGCGGTACTGCGGTAGCGGTAGTCAAAATAAAAAATACTTCAGTGCCTATCCTGGCTATCCAGACAAAGGAAATATGCTTAAAATAGTACAATGAAAAATCGTCCGGCACCACGGAAGGGTCTGGGGGTGAAATGGCCGGCACCGTGCGGGTTAAAGAAGACTCGCAGTGTAGTAGTTTAGTCTGTCTATTTAGTATTTAATTTTGAACAATAACTGAAAAGTCAGAATGATTGAATCACTGATTCTGATGACTGACACCGATTGACTGATTGAGTCTGATTTACTGTAAAAAACAAAAAATTCTGTGAGCATGCCGCGCTGCAAATGTCGTCTTCAGTAGTTTTCAAAGTACCGCAAAAAGTCCCGCATGAATTTTTAGTGTGGTTCGCGGCAGTGCAGTATTTTCAGAAATGTCGTGTTAGTGCGGTACTTGTTTTGTGATACGTTACTACCACACTACCGCACTAAGTACTGCACTTGCCCACCTCTGCTCTTCCCGTTAAGTAATCTTTCATCCACTCAATAAGCTTTCCGCCCATTCCTCCCCACTGCTGTAGTTTCCAGATTAACCTTTTGTGCAGAACCTTGTCAAAAGCTGTGTGTGTGTGTGAGTGTATTTACCTATTTGTATTTACCTATTTGTAGGCTACAGGGCCCAAGCTAAGCTCTAGAGTAGTAGAGAAGAGATCATCTCTATCCACCATCTCTATCTGTGTGTGTGTGTGTGTGTGTATGTGGGTGTATTTACCTAGTTGTATTTACCTAGTTGTGACATACAGGAAAAGAGCTACACTCGCGCTGTCCCGTCTCCATATCCTCTCTTATCCAACTTTTCCTTAACATCATGAATGATTCTTGCACAAACCACCTCCTCCTCCAGTCCATTCCATAGCTCAATGCTCCTGTTTGGGAAGCTAAACTTTTTCACATCTCGCCTACACGTGGTCGCCCTCAACTTCTTTCCATGTCCTCTCGTTTCTCTCTTGCTCCACACACACAGGTCCTCTCTGTCCAGATTCTCCACCCCGCTCACCACCCTGTACACCGCTATCAGGTCTCCTCTTTCTCTTCTTCTCTCCAGGGTTGTGAGCCCCATGCTATTGAGTCTCCTCTCGTAAGTCCGATCCCTAAGTTCCGGTACCATCTTAGTTGCCGCTCTCTGTACTCTTTCCAGCTTTCTTATGTTCTTCTTTTTGTGAGGAGACCAGACCACTGATGCATACTCCAACCTTGGCCTTATCATTGTAACTATTATTTTCTTCATCATCTCTTCGTCCAAATACACAAATGCCGTCCTTATGTTCCTCAGCAAATTCATAGTTTGTCCCGTTATCCTGTTGATGTGTTTGTCCAGTGACATGTTCTCTGAGATAGTCACTCCCAAATCTTTTTCTTCCACTCCTCTGCATATTATCTCACTTCCCATCTTATAATCATATTCACATCTTCTACCACTCCTACCAAACTATTTTTTTTAAATTTCCCAAGGTTGAACTCCATCTGCCATGTACCACTCCACTCCCATATTTTGTCCAGGTCCCTCTGCAATGCCTCACAGTCCTTCACATCATTGACTCGTCTCAATAGCTTTGCATCATCTGCAAACAAACTCACATAGCTGGTCACTCCGTCCACCATATCATTTATATAAACAGCAAACATTATTGGCGCCAGCACTGAACCTTGTGGGACCCCACTCCTCACAGGGCACCAGTTGGAAGCCTTGTCCCTGATTATTGTCCTCATTTCCCTGTTAGTTAGGAAGTCCTCCAGCCACTTAATCAGTCCATCACCCACTCCACCCCTATTTTTAATTTTCCAAATTAGTCTTCTGTGTGGTACTTTGTCGAATGCCTTTTTGAAATCCAGGTACACTCCATCCCCCCAGCCTTCTCTCTCTTGTATTAAATCTGTCACCCTTGAGTAATAACATAACAAGTTGGTGACACACGATCTCCCTCTCCTGAATCCAAACTGGCAATCCGAGATAATTCTCTCCCTTTCTAAAAAATCCGACCACCTGTTTTTAACTAGCCTCTCACATATTTTCGCAACCACACTAGTGAGTGATACCGGTCTGTAATTTAATGGGTCCTCTCTCTTTCCTCCTTTATAAATTGGTACTATGGTTGCTCTCTTCCAATCCTGTGGTACCCTTCCTTCACTCAGGGAGGCACTCATTATGGAGTGCAGTTTCTCTGCAAGTTGCTCACTACATTCTTTCAGGATCCACCCTGATACTTCATCCGGCCCTGTTGCCTTTCCTACATCCAGCTTGTTCAAGCTTTCCTTGACCTCCTGCACCGTTAACTGTATCTCCTGCATAACCCTTCCTCTTTCCTGGCCCGGTGGTTGTACAAATAAGTCTTCTTTTGTGAAGACTCTATGAAAGCTGTTGTTCATCACTTCTGCCATCTCTGCTGGGTCTTCTTATGTAGTTCCATCCATTTTCAGTTTATCGATTGTTTCTCTATTCTTTAATTTGCCGTTCACATGTCTATAAAACAATTTAGGTTGGTCTTTGCATTTGTCTATTATATCTTTTTCATATTTCCGTTTTTCTTCTCTTCTAATCTTTGTATATTCATTCCTTGCCTGTTTGAAATTGTTCCACACGTTGATTCTTCTTCGTCTCCTCCATCACTTCCAGGCTTCCTCCTTTCTTTTTCTAGCTGCCTCGCATCTTTTGTTAAACCACTCCTTTTTACCAACATCCTTTTTGGTTACCTTAGGGACATATCTGTTCTCGGCTTCTTTGTATAGCTTTAAAAACTCCTCCCACTTGTCTTGCACACTCCTGGCTTTGTACAGCCCACTCCAATTTGCATTCTCAAAAAAAGTTCTCATATTAACAAAGTCTGCCTTAGAGTAATTTCTTCTCCCTATTCTATGATACTCTTTTCGGTCAATCGTTCTCTTTTCTTTTACTTCAAATTCCACAATCGCATGGTCACTCTTAGCTATTGGGCAGTCTATTTTAATATTTTCTATTACTTCCGGTTCCTTGCTAAAAACCAGGTCTAATGTTGATGCCTCTCCTTCTTTCCCGGATCTAGTATGTTCCTTAATCCATTGCCTCAGCACATGTTCCATTGCCAGTTGCTGGAGTCTTCCTCCCCACGACTCTTCTGTTCCCTGTGTTTGCCAGTCCTGCCATTCTACCTCTTTGCAATTAAAATCACCCATTAAAATTATTCTCTCACTCTCTCTCAACATTCCATCCAGGCAACTCACTGTGTCTTGTATCATTACTTCATATTCTCGGCCCTTCCATGCATTGGTTCTTGGTGGCACACACCCTACTTCATACTGCCTCCTTCTTCCTTCAGCACCCACAATTTTCACTTTCAGTACCTCTGCCAAGCCTTCACCCTCACACCTTCTCCACCCTAGTGCCTTTCCTTACCATCAACATCACACCTCCTCCCTGTTTTCTCTTTCTGTCTCTCCTCCATATATTGTATGCACCTTCTCCAATCCCCACCACCTCAACCGAGTCGCACAACTTAGTTTCCGTCAGCCCCACAATATCAGGTTCTCTGTCTCTCAAATAGTCGTTAAACTCTATCCATGATGACACTATTCCATTGATATTCGTATATGACACTTTCCATCCTTCCTCCTTTCCTGTTAGAATTTTTCTCTCCTTCCTCTCGTCACCATGAACCACTTCCTCACTTTCATATCCATTACTCTCCAAAAAAACTCCTTCTCTTCTTCCGATCTCTTCTCATTTAACTCACGAACCTCACCTCTGAGTTCATTCAACTTGTCTCTCTCTTGTCAGATCTTTCCTCAGCCACATCATTTTGGCGTCTTCTTCTGCCGCTAGCTTCCAAGCTCCTGCCAGGGCCTCTTCTGCTTCGCTCTGTGCCTTGAATCTTATCCTAATTGGTCTATCTTTTTCTCCATTGTATTTTCCAATCCTATGACAGTCATCTATTTCTTTCACCAGGTCACTTCCCTCTTCTTGTACCCTCCGAACGATCTTCCTCGCTATATCTTTCAAGTTGTTTTCCCTCACAGATTTGTTTGGGGTCTTCTCCTCCTTGACCCCGAACACAATGACACTTTTTTCTCCACCGTGCCTCTTGCCAGTGCCTCATTTTCTTTGATTACCTTCACCACCTCAGCCATCCTCTCCTCCAACTGCTCCTCCACAATCTCCTGAAAGCTCTGTACATTCCCACTCTGCACCATCTCTCCACCATTATCAACTTTCTGTTCCAAATTCTTAACTCTTTGCTCCACTTCCACTTTTTCATCCCTTCGCTTCTCCTCCCACTTATTCCGCTCCTTATTCATCTTTTCCACCGAATCCACGTTTTCCTTTATCCCCTCGGAGCATTTTATCAGCTGAATGTTGAGTTCCTTCACTTCTGCTTCTAAATCACTTAGCCTTCTCTTGTTGTCCTCTCTCTCCCTTCTCAACTCACTCACCATCTTCATCACCACTTCAAAATCACTCTCCAACCCTTTCATTCTTCTCTGCAATAATCTATTTTGCAATTCACTGTTTTCCTCGAATGCAGAGAAATCAGCCGCCAGTTCTTGTTTACGTGATGGCGGCGTAAACAAATCCATCTCGGGCTCGGTACAGTTCTCAATGTTTATATTCCAGTATCCACTAATATATCACTTTCTCCTCCTCCCAACCTCTTTCCGGGGACAGCGCCAGTAATGCCCTCCCCCGTATATCACAGGTTAAAGGTAAAATAGGCAAACATTAAAAGCTAAAACGTTAAAAGTCAAGAAGTCAAAAAGTTAAAATAATTAAAATAATCCTTCGGGGCTCCGTCCTCCCGCGTCCTCCCAGCGCCAGCAGGGTAAAATAGATAAAAACGTTAAAAGTCTAAAAGTTAAAAGAAAACTAAAAAGCTAAAACCTAAAAAGTTAAAATCTCCCGGAGCTCCGTGCACCGCGTCCACACAGGCCGGCAGCTGGTTGTGTGTGTGTGTGTGTGTGTGTGTGTGTGTGTGTGTGTGTGTGTGTGTGTTCATTGTCTTTTAACATACCCCTTTGATCTATGCTGCGTTCCCCCAGAGGCACGTGGACCCCAGTTTGGACAACACTGCCCTGAACATTATTACCATTAATAGTTTTCACTAAAAAGTAAACATATACACACAATGATCTGCTTTTTCTACTCAATACAGACACTAAAAAGATTTCCCGTGTTTCCTAAAATTTCTACCTTTTTATATCAACGCCAAACACTATACAAGGAATTTTCGTAGTATTTTGTGTTTGGTTTGGGAGCTTACTAACTTGCTGTACTAGTCTGTGAATTTGACCCCTTGTGTCACAAAGTAACCAAGTTTCTGTACAAGAGCATTTGACATGTTACAGGAAAGGGAAGGCTGGGTAGGCTGTGTATATCTGGATTTGAATGAAAGCCTTTAATAAAGTTCTATATGTTAACTGCAACTGTGGATTTGCTGCACTTGACTTCAACCACATCTCTCTGCTGTGCAACTTTCTAATGCATTAGTCAACCGGAATACATGCTCTTTTGCTCCTTTCAGTGATAAACTCTGCAAATTTCTTCCATTATCTGTATTTCCCTGTAACAAGTCAGACTTTTGAAGAGGACAGTATCAAAATACCTTGAACTAAATTACATCTTGCTTTCTGTCTATGCTCTCTGCCTTGTATTATATGTAATGACATGATGCTTGCATTTTGTCTTTTTTTTTTTCCTCATGGAATATCTCTTACACTGTAATGAAAAAACAAATTTACTACTTTTCTTTTAGAGTTAAATTTTGTTGCAGCGTGAGAAAGCTGACTTGGCGAGCTCCATCACTGTCCTGAAGAGATTTCAAGAGAAACTTCGACAGAAAGATTGCTGTCCCTTGTGTCACAGGGATTTTATCACCAAAGATGAAGTGTCATTACTCATCGAAGAGGTTAGTTTTTTTCCTTAAATATTGAGTGAAATGAACCCTTTTTGTAGATGCTCTAGAAGGCCAAGCTGAGGATTTTTACATTGATGTTACTTCTTTAATGAATAAGGTTTACTCCTGAGGCAAAAGTATCATAACCTTGTGATGTAGGTGAACTATTTCAAGAGAAAGACTCTTAATCATATACTACAATAAAACATCATAAGTCAGCATAATTTGGGCAGCAGTCTTGCTAACTTAACGAGTTTGCATGCAAGTGTCCCCTATCCCTTCTTCAAGAAAATAATCTAAGCATTTACCATGTCTGCATAATTCAATTACAGGGAGGGCAGGGATTAACATTAAGGCTTGTAGTGTGTCAAGGCCAGTTTCTTAACCCGGTAGCAGCGGGGATCATGTTTCTTAATGGTCCCTCTAAGCGAGAAAAATGAGAAAAAATCACCCCTCTCACAAACCATTTCATAATACATATCAAAGCATTTGTGATCAGATTATGTATCATCTTTTTTGGGGGGTTTATATCATGGCACAAATTTGGCCTGTCGCTGCTACATGGTAAAGCCACAAATTTGGCCCGTCGCTGCTACACGGCAAAGCCACAAATTTGGCCCGTCGCTGCTACACGGTAAAGCCACAAATTTGGCCTGTCGCTGCTACACGGTAAAGCCACAAATTTGGCCTGTCGCTGCTACATGGTAAAGCCACAAATTTGGCCCGTCGCTGCTACCGGGTTAAGATCAACTGGAGAAGGCTGCCTGGAGTTGCTGTCCAATCAGCAATGAGCTTACCAAAGCATCCTGCCTGCCTCTAATAGTGGAAAAGGCTTATAATTGTTGCCTGGTGGAACAGGCTGGGGAATATAAAATACATGTACTTGCTCCCATCTATAAGTGAAGAGAGAATTTCAGGCAACGATTTTACTAGGACTGTCTTATTAAATGCAGCCTCTTTTTTCATGGTGAAAAATAAATAAAAAGGAAGTCTTCTTCAGCCAGATATTTCATCCTAAGATTCTTGTTCAGGATGCTGCAGTTAATGTCATCTTTAGAAAGCAATATTTCTACAAATGTAAATTTTGGCCATACAGTAAACCCTCCAGGAATCAAACTAATTAGGGGAAGACTTATCCAAAATAGCTGACAATCCAAAATATCCGTGGTTTAAAAAACGTGCATACCCAAGCAATGCTGATCCAGTGCTGACCAGTGGCTCTGATTAATTCCTGCATAAAATATTAAGACACCACAAGGGAGTTGGAGTAGAGCAGGGCCATTTAAATATAAATTTCTACAACTCTGGAGAACAGTGGGGCCTTGTTTGTAGCAATAATTGATTGAAAGTGTTGCTAGTTCTGAATCCACTAGTTTGGGGGCAAACTTGAAATAGTAAAAAATAAAAGCAGACTGGAACTTTTCATAAATTGACTTTGTTTTGCCATATTTAGCCTGCTTTTAAGAACTAAACTTACTTTGATATACAGTAACCTCCAGAGTTTAAATGCTTGAAGAATGTTACACTAAAATAGCGGCCCAATTACTTCACCTTTCAACCACATCCCCATAAATGCATTCTGCTTGGCTTAAAAAAAAAAAAAAAAAAAAAAAAAAAAATCATGGGTTATAGCTCCATACGGTGTCATGGTGTCCAAAACAGTAACAAAATCAGTAAATCACAGCATTCACCTAACTCTACCAACTATGTAAAATTCTTTGACTATTTGAATTCTAAAGTGGAGCACATCTTGACCCACTCTCCCTTCGCTGAAATCTCCATCCTAGGAGATTTCAATGTTCACCAGCTTTGGCTTTCATCCTCTTTCACTGACCATCCTGGTGAACAAGCCTACAACTTTGCTATCCTCAACGACCTAGAGCAGTTGGTCCAGCACCCTACACGTATTCCCGACCGTCTTGGAGATCGGCCCAACATTCTAGACCTCTTCCTTACCTCAAACCCTTCTGCTTATTCTGTCAAACTGTTCTCTCCGTTGGGCTCCTCCGATCACAATCTTATTTCTGCATCCTGTCCTATCGCTCCTGTACACCCTCTGGACCCACCGAGGAAGCGATGCTTCTGGCATTTTGCTTCAGCTCGGTGGGACGACCTGAGGATGTACTTTTCCGATTTCCCGTGGAATGATTATTGCTTCCAGGATAGAGACCCCTCTGTGTGTGCTCAGCGCATCACAGAGGTGATTGTCTCTGGAATGGAGGCATACATTCCTCGTTCTTTCTCTACTCCTCACGCTAAAAAGCCTTGGTTTAATCACGCTTGTTCTCGTGCTGTCAATGATAGAGAGGTAGCTCACAAAAGGTACCAGAGGCTTCAAACTAATGCTAATTATGAACTTTACATTTCTGCCCAAAATCGTGCCAAATCTATTCTCCGACTAACCAAAAATTCTTTCATTAATAGAAAATGTCAAAACCTTGCTTTCTCTAACTCTTCCCGTGACTTCTGGCATCTAGCCAAAAACATCTCCAACTTCACTTCTTCATCTTTCCCTCCACTCCTCAGTCCTGGCAACACTGCCGTCTCATCTATCTCTAAGGCTGAACTCTTCTCTCAAACTTTTCTAAATACTCCACTCTGGACGATTCTGGGCATATTCCTCCTACTCACCCCTCTGACTCCTTGATGCCTGTTATAAAGATTCTTCAAAATGATGTTTTCTATGCCCTCTCTGGCCTCAATCCTCAGAAGGCTTATGGACCTGATGGAGTGCCTCCTATTGTCCTTAAAAACTGTGCCTCCGTGCTGTCACCCTGCCTGGTCAAACTCTTTCGCCTCTGCCTGTCAACATCTACCTTTCCTTCTTGCTGGAAGTATGCCTTCATACAGCCTGTACCTAAGAAGGGTGACCGCTCCAATCCCTCAAACTACCGTCCTATTGCTTTACTTTCTTGTCTATCTAAAGCTTTTGAATCAATCCTTAACGGAAGATTCAAAAGCACCTTTCCACTTCTGACCTTCTATCTGATCGCCAGTATGGGTTCTGCAAGGGCGTTCTACTGGTGATCTCCTAGCCTTCTTAACTGACTCTTGGTCATCCTCTCTTAGCCGTTTCGGTGAAACTTTTGCTATTAGCTGGACATATCAAAAGCTTTTGATAGGGTCTGGCACAAATCTTGCTTTCTAAACTACCCTCCCGGTTTCTATCCTTCTCTCTGTACCTTTATCTCCAGTTTCCTTTCTGACCGTTCTATTTCTGCCGTGGTAGACGGTCACTGTTCTTCCTAAATCTATTAACAGTGGTGTCCCACAGGGTTCTGTTCTATCTCCCTCTTTTCTGTTGTTCATTGATGATCTTCTTTCCAAAACGAATTGTCCTATCCATTCCCTGCCGATGATTCCACTCTGCATTATTCAACTTCTTTTAATAGAAGACCCACCCTTCAGGAACTTAACGACTCAAGGCTGGAGGCTGCAGGCAGCTTAGCCTCAGACCTTACTATTATTTCCGATTGGGGCAGAACCTGGTGTCCTTCAACGCCTCAAAACACAGTTTCTCCACCTATCCACTCGACACAATCTTCCAAACAACTATCCCTATTCTTTGACAACACCCAGCTATCACCTTCCTCAACACTAAACATCCTCGGTCTATCCTTAACTCAAAATCTCAACTGGAAACTTCATCTCATCTCTTACTAAATCAGCTTCCTCGAGGCTGGGCGTTCTGTACCGTCTCCAGTTCTTCTCCCCACACAGTTGCTGTCCATATATAGGGGCCTTGTCCGCCCTCGTATGGAGTATGCATCTCATGTGTGTGGGGGTTCCACTCACACAGCTCTTCTGGACAGAGTGGAGGCACAGGCTCTGCGTCTCAGCCGCGCTGCTCCTCATACTGATCGTCTTCTACCTCTTACATTCCGCTGCTGTGTTGCCTCTCTTTCTATCTTCTATCGATATTTCCACGCTGACTGCTCTTCTGAACTTGCTAACTGCATGCCTCCCCCCTCCCCCCGCTGCACTCGACTTTCTACTCATGCTCATCCCTATACTGTCCAAACCCTTATGCAGAGTTAACCAGCATCTTCACTCTTTCATCCCTCACGCTGGTAAACTCTGGAACATTCTTCCTTCATCTGTATTTCCTCCTGCCTACTTGAACTCTTTCAAGAGGAGGTATCAGGACACCTCTCCTCCCGAAACTGACCTATCTTTCGCCACCTCTTTGGATTCTTTAGGAGCAGCAGTAGCGGGCTTTTTTTTTATTAATGTTTTCTTTTTGTATGCCCTTGAACTGTCTCCTTTGCTGTAAAAAAAAAAAAAAAAAAAAAAAAAATAAATTGTATTTTCTAGTATAAGAGGGACAGCACATCAGAGATCTTAAGATTTTGCAGGAATAACTGGTCGAAGCCAGGCAACAGCTTGTTTCCTGAGACTCTGCCCCCCCGCCCTCACCCTCTCTGTAGGGTAGCATGGGAGGTCACCTCCCGGCCCTATTAAATGTGTGGATATTTTCATTGTTTAGAATATTTTTAATCTCAAGAACAATAAAAAGATTAGAGTACAAATTGACTGGCAGTGCCCATAGTTTCAACAGTCTAGGCAGATAATAATCTTGCTGAACATCTCCAGTTTCCTTTCTGACCGTTCTATTTCTGCCGTGGTAGACGGTCACTGTTCTTCCTCTAAATCTATTAACAGTGGTGTCCCACAGGGTTCTGTTCTATCTCCCACTCTTTTTCTGTTGTTCATTGATGATCTTCTTTCCAAAACGAATTGTCCTATCCATTCCTACGCCGATGATTCCACTCTGCATTATTCAACTTCTTTTAATAGAAGACCCACCCTTCAGGAACTTAACGACTCAAGGCTGGAGGCTGCAGGCAGCAACCTCAGACCTTACTATTATTTCCAATTGGGGCAAGAACCTGGTGTCCTTCAACGCCTCAAAAACACAGTTTCTCCACCTATCCACTCGACACAATCTTCCAAACAACTATCCCCTATTCTTTGACAACACCCAGCTATCACCTTCCTCAACACTAAACATCCTCGGTCTATCCTTAACTCAAAATCTCAACTGAAACTTCATATCTCATCTCTTACTAAATCAGCTTCCTCGAGGCTGGGCGTTCTGTACCGTCTCGCCAGTTCTTCTCCCCACACAGTTGCTGTCCATATACAGGGCCTTGTCCGCCCTCGTATGGAGTATGCATCTCATGTGTGGGGTTCCACTCACAGCTCTTCTGGACAGAGTGGAGGCAAAGGCTCTTCGTCTCATCAGCTCTCCTCATACTGATAGTCTTCTACCTCTTAAATTCCCGCAATGTTGCCTCTCTTTCTATCTTCTATCGATATTTCCACGCTGACTGCTCTTCTGAACTTGCTAACTGCATGCCTCCCCCCTCAAGCCCCGCTGCACCTCGACTTTCTACTCATGCTCATCCCTATACTGTCCAAACCCCTTATGCAAGAGTTAACCAGCATCTTCACTCTTTCATCCCTCACGCTGGTAAACTCTGGAACATTCTTCCTTCATCTGTATTTCCTCCTGCCTACGACTTGAACTCTTTCAAGAGGAGGGTATCAGGACACCTCTCCTCCCGAAACTGACCTATCTTTCGGCCACCTCTTTGGATTCTTTTAGGAGCAGCAAGTAGCGGGCTTTTTTTATTAATGTTTACTTTTTTGTGCCCTTGAACTGTCTCCTTTGCTGTAAAAAAAAAAAAAAAAAAAAAAAAAAAATAAATTGTATTTTCTAGTATAAGAGGGACAGCACATCAGAGATCTTAAGATTTTGCAGGAATAACTGGTCGAAGCCAGGCGACAGCTTGTTTCCTGAGACTCTGCCCCCCCTCCCTCACCCTCTCTGTAGGGTAGCATGTGACTTCACCTCCAGGCCCTATTAAATGTGTGGATATTTTCATTGTTTAGAATATTTTTACTCTCAAGAACAATAAAAAGATTAGAGGACAAATTGACTGGCAGTGCCCATAGTTTCAACAGTCTAGGCAGATAATAATCTTGCTGAACATTGCTCCCATGACCAGCTGGAGGAGAAGGTGAGCAGGATCCCAGAGAAGCTGAAGGGAGTGGAGAAGAAGCTAGTGGACCAGGAACACCTCCATGACCAGATGATCCAGCTTCAGCCCCAGGTAGACCAGGCCAATGCTTCACGCACAGAGCTGGAGAAAATCAGGTGTGTACTCTGTTGATAATGCAGTAATTCCTCAAGTTTTGGAAATAAATGGAGAGAAGTCAAATCTAAAATTAGCAAAAAATCAAATTTTCATTGGGCAAAATAAAGTACAGGAAATTTCCTAGTGCCTTAAAGTAAATAGCTTTATGGACTCCAGTAATGGAAACAAATATAAATGTAACCAAGTTAAAATTGGCATGCACTACCATTTCTCTCATATGGTTCAAGAATATGGTACCTCACTAAATATCTAGGGACAAGGGTTAGTGCAGAGACAAAATGTAGAAAAATGCATACTAGAGAATGGGGAGACAGGAAGCAAGCATTATGGATTAGGAACCAGGCAAAGTACAGATACGTATGTTGTAATGAGAATGAGGAGACAGTACTAGTAAAAGGACCAAGCAGTTCGTAAGGTCAAAAATCCGACCGTCCCAGCATTTTCTATAATCAAGCAAGCAGTGCACCAAAAGTATTACAGAATATCCATTTAAACAAAATTTCTCCATCAAACATATAAGTTGTTGAAAATTTGCTTATTTTGCACATAATATTGTTTATAAATCACTAAGAGTTTGAATGCAATTTCCTAAAAATGTAACTTTTCAAATTTTGTGTTACATAACCAAAAAAATATTAGACCTGTAACATAGGTTAAGGTTTTGTATGGAAGAAAATGTAATACAGGCAGTCCTCAAGTTTTTGCGGGGTTCAGGACTGTGGCAGGTTTTAAGTCAAACTGGTCGTAAGTCAAAATTTTCGTTAAAAAATAAAAATAAATTTTATTCAAATGTCCGCTGAAGATAGAGTGGTGTTCCCGCACCTCCTGCCCTCCCTTCTTAACCTGCCTCTGTCCTTATGCGCTTGCCTTGCCCCAGCCATGCGTTTGGTTGACTCTTTAGCCACAAATGTTGGTTCCATTGGTATTCAGCCATGGGATTCAGCCCACGAATTCAGCCCACACGAATTCAGCCCACACGATTCAGCCGAATTCAGCCCACACGGGATTCAGCCCACGGGATCCTGCCCACGGAATTCAGCCCACACGAATTAAGCCCACACGGGATTCAGCCTGAATTCAGCCCACACGGATTCAGCCCACGGAATTCAGCCCTGCAGGATTCAGCCCACGGAATTCAGCCCACACGGGATTCAGCCCACGGAATTCAGCCCACACGGGATTCAGCCCACGCGGAATTCAGCCCACACGGGATTCAGCCCACGGAATTCAGCCCACACGGGATTCAGCCACGAATTCAGCCCACACGGATTCAACCCATGGAATTCAGCCCAGGATTCAGCCCACGGAATTCAGCCCACGCGGGTTCAGTCCACGGATTCAGCCCAAGGAATTCAGCCTGCGGATTCAGCCCACTGAATTCAGCCCACACGGGATTCAGCCCACTGAATTCAGCCCACGCGGGGTTCAGACCACAGGATTCAGCCGAATTCAGCCCACACGGGATTCAGCCCACGGAATTCAGCCCACGAGGTTCAGTCCACGGATTCAGCCCAAGGAATTCAGCCCACAGGATTCAGCCCACTGAATTCAGCCCACGATTCAGCCCACTGAATTCAGCCCACACGAGTTCAACCCATGGAATTCAGCCCACACGGAGTTCAGCCCACGGAATTCAGCCCACGCGGGATTCAACCCATGGAATTCAGCCCACACGGGATTCAGCCCACTGAATTCAGCCCACACGGGATTCAACCCATGGAATTCAGCCCACGGATTCAGCCACTGAATTCAGCCCACACGGATTCAGCCCACTGAATTCAGCCCACATCGGATTCAGCCCACTGAATTCAGCCCACGGATTCAGCCCACTGAATTCAGCCCACGAGTTCAGCCCACTGAATTCAGCCCACGGGATTCAGCCCACTGAATTCAGCCCACGAGATTCAGCCCACTGAATTCAGCCCACAGGATTCAGCCACTGAATTCAGCCCACGGATTCAGCCCACTGAATTCAGCCCACGGATTCAGCCCACTGAATTCAGCCCACAGGATTCAGCCCACTGAATTCAGCCCACACGGATTCAGCCCACTGAATTCAGCCCACGAGTTCAGCCACTGAATTCAGCCCACAGGATTCAGCCCACTGAATTCAGCCCACACAGGATTCAGCCCACACGGGATTCAGGCCACGGATTCAGCCACACGGGATTCAGCCCACACGGGACTTAACTCACGGGCCCACACTGTTGAGTTGAATAGGGTTTAATTGACATGGAACCCTTAGAAATATGACCATTTCTACTGAGCGGATTTTTAGAAAAGAAAAGTAAATAACTTAAAGCAATATTATTCTTTGACTATTCATTATTTTACAGTAGTTAGTGCTCTATTAAACCCAGCTTGCACCATATATATATATATATATATATATATATATATATATATATATATATATATATATATATATATATATATATATATATATATATATATATATATATATATATATATATATATATATATATATATATATATATATATATATATATATATATATATATATATATATATATATATATATATATATATATATATATATATATATATATATATATATATATATATATATATATATATATATATATATATATATATATATATATATATATATATATGAGTAAAGGTGGCGCTTGGGGCCTGCTTCGCCACAACTAAGGGATCGGGGCCTGCAGAGAACGGGAATGGCTGAGGAAACACGTTTTGGGTAGCTGGTTTATTGGCTCCCCCACAATGGCGACACGCCTAGACACACTGGTGAGTCCCTGCCTTCTCAGCACCTTGCAGCTCCGTCAGGGCGCCTACCGTCCCCATCCGCTCGTGGGGCTGCTGTGCTGGCGTCCTTCGTTCCTCAGGGCGCTCAGCGTAATCCAATGGGCCCTGGGAACTGCAGAACCGTGCGTAGAAGAGGTAGCTTAGCGGTGTGGCCAGCTCAGAGGCACTGGGTGGACTGACTCTGAGGCAGCCAGGCGGTGGAGACGTCAGCTTGGCCCTGGTTTGCTGAGGCCTACGTGGCAGGTCAGTGAGGAGGATGAAGCATGGCGGCTCGTCCCCGTGAACCACCATTCGGGTGCGGGTTCACTCGTGTCCGCGTAACACTGCCCCCTCCTGTGAAAGAAGTGGCGCCCTCGCCACGCCAATATTAAACAAGCAAAGACACATTTACACAGTGCAACCACACACTAGTTTTACATTCACGGTTAATCCTCCTCCTCAAGGAGAAAGTCGTCGAATCTCCGAGGCATCCTCCTCTGTCTCTGGGGCTGCGGCGCAGACCCCCCTCCGACAGGTGGGCTCTTGTCTATCGAGACCTCTTCCGCCTTGGGTGCCATATCGCCGTCGTCCGAAGATGGAGACACGTCCTCCCTCTCAGCATCGCAGTCCGCTCCCAGTGTGTGGTCCGGTAGGGTCATGATGTCGTCATCTCCATGTTCGGACGAGGTGTCGTCTGCCTCCTGCTCCGGACCCCAGGTGTACCGCCCTGGGGCGTGGTAGCGCCACAATTGGTCCACATGCACCACCTTTGGCCGGCCGCATGTCCCACGGCGAATCCGGTAAGTCACCTCAGATACCCGTTCGACGACAATGTAGGGGCCCTCCCAAGGACTCTGGAGCTTGGGCAAGAGACCCTTCCTCCTCCTTGGGTTGTGGAGCCACACCTGATCACCCTCTGCGTGACCAGTGACTCTGGAGCCACGGTCGTAGTGGCGTCTCATTGCCTCAGCGGCGAAGTGCAGGTTCTCCCGCACTTGGTGGTGAGTCTGCTAATCGTTCTTGTAAGGCCATGGCGTATGTTGTTCTTACTGTAGGTAATTCCTCATCCGGCGGATGACCAGTGACGAGGTCCACAGGGAGGCGGATTTCCCTCCCCAGCATGAAGCGGGCAGGCGTGTATGAGGTGGCCTTGTGCTCTGCGGAGCGATAGGCCATCAGCAGAAGCGGGAACTTCCTGTCCCACTCAGTCTGGCCATCCCTACAGAACGTTGCAAGCTCCTGAGCAAGGGTGCGGTTGATCCGTTCTACCATCCCGTCCGACTGCGGCCGCATAGGTGTAGTCCTAGTCTTCCTTGAGCCCAGAAGCTTGCAGCACTCTTGAAATACTCCTGCCTCAAACTTGCGGCCCTGGTCGGAATGGAGCTCTCCCGGAACGCCGAATCTCGAGAAGAACTGCTCGACCAGCACTTCGGCGATGGTGGTGGCTTCGTGGTTGGGCAGGGCGTACGCTTCAGGCCACTTCATGAAGTAGTCCATGGCAACACAGATAAAACAGTTGCCTGCAGCTGTTGTCGGGAGTGGTCCAACGATGTCAACTGCCATCCGCTCCATGGGAGCCCCCACCTGATACAGCTGCAGAGAGGCCCTGCTTCTACGTCCGGGACCCTTCTTGGCGCTGCAGGTGTCACAAGCCCGGCACCACTCCTCCACGTCCTGGCGCAACCCTGCCCAGTAAAATCGCTGCTGCAGTCTGCCGAGCGTCTTCTTCAAGCCCAAGTGTCCACTGGTGATGTTGTCGTGGGCTTCCTGCATCAGCCTCACCCGCATGACCTTCTGAACAACAGTCTGCCAAAACCGTATTCGCCCGTCTGGCATCAACCATCGCTTAAGCATCACTCCCCCGCCCAGGGCAAGGGTG